>NC_041232.1:38180111-38180973 GCF_002837175.3 Physeter macrocephalus
TGTGAAGCCATCTGGTCCTGGACTTTTGTTTGTTGGAAGATTTTTAATCACAGTGTCAATTTCATTACCTGGGATTGGTCTGTTCATATTTTCTATTTCTTCCTGGTTCAGTCATGGAAGGTTATACCTTTTTAAGAATTTTTCCATTTCTTCCAGGTTGTCCATTTTATTGGCATAGAGTTGCCTGTAGTAGTCTCTTATGCTTTGTATTTCTGCAGCGTCCGCTGTGACTTCTCCTTTTTCATTTCTAATTTTATTGATTTGGGTCCTCTCCCTCTTTTTCTTGATGAGTCTGGCTAAAAGTTTATCAACTGTGTTTATCTTCTCAAAGAACCAGCTTTTAGATTTATTGATCTTTGCTATTGTTTTCTTTGTTTCTATTTCATTTATTTCTGTTCTGGTCTTTATGATTTCTTTCCTTCTACTAACTTTGGGTTTTATTTGTTCTTCTTTCTCTAGTTCCTTTAGGTGTAAGGTTAGATTGTTTGAGATTTTTCTTGTTTCTTGAGGTAGGACTGTATTGCTATAAACTTCCCTCTTAGAACTGCTTTTGCCGCATCCCACAAGTTTTGGATCATGTTTTCGTTGTCATTTGTCTCTAGGTATTTTTTGATTTCCTCTTTGATTTCTTCAGTGATTTCTTGGTTATTTAGTAGCATATTTAGCCTCCATGGGTTTGTGTTTTTTATTTTTTTTCCCCTGTAATGGATTGCTAATCTCATAGCGTTGTGGTTGGAAAAGATGCTTGATATGATTTCAATTTCCTTAAATTTACCGAGGCTTGATTTGTGGCCCAAGATGTGATCTATCCTGGAGAACGTTCCGTGTGCACTTTAGAAGAAAGTGTAATCTGCTGTTTTTG
>NC_041232.1:38181242-38225882 GCF_002837175.3 Physeter macrocephalus
AAGTCTATTTTATCTGATATGAGTATTGCTACTCCAGCTTTCTTTTGATTTCCATTTGCATGGAATATCTTTTTCCATCCCCTCACTCTCAGTCTGTTTGTGTCCCTAGGTCTGAGGTGGGTCTCTTGTAGACAGCATATATATGGGTCTTGTTTTTGTATCCATTCAGCAAGCCTGTGTCCTTTGGTTGGAGCATTTAATCCATTCACGTTTAAGATAATTATCAATATGTATGTTCCTATGACCATTTTCTTAATTGTTTTGAGTTTGTTTTCATAGGTCCTTTTCTTGTCTTGTGTTTCCCACTTAGAGAAGTTCCTTTAGCATTTGTTGTAGAGCTGGTTTGGGGGTGCTGAATTTTCTTAGCTTTTGCTTGTCTGTAAAGCTTTTGATTTCTCTGTTGAATCTGAATGAGATCCTTGCCCGGTAGAGTAATCTTGGTTGTAGGTTCTTCCCTTTCATCACTTTAAATGTATCGTGCCACTCCCTTCTGGCTTGTAGAGTTTCTGCTGAGAAATCAGCTGCTAACCTTATGGGAGTTCCATTGTATGTTATTTGTTGTTTTTCCCTTGTTGCTTTCACTAATTTTTCTTTGTCTTTAATTTTTGTCAATTGATTACTATGTGTCTCAGCATGTTTCTCCTTGGGTTTATCCTGCCTGGGACTCTCTGCACGTCCTAGACTTGGGTGGCTAGTTCCTTTCCCATGTTAGGGAAGTTTTCGACTATAATCTCTTCAGATATTTTCCTGGGTCCTCTCTCTCTCTCTTCTCCTTCTGGGACCCCTATTATAATGTGAATGTTGTTGCATTTAATGTTGTCCCAGAGGTTTCTTAGGCCGTCTTCATTTCTTTTCATTATTTTTTCTTTATTCTTTTCTGCGGCAGTGAATTCCACCATTCTGTCTTCCAGGTCACTTATCCGTTCTTCTGCCTCTGTTATTCTGCTATTGATTCCTTCTAGTGTATTTTTCATTTCAGTTATTGTATTGTTCATCTCTGTTTATTTGTTGTTTACTTCTTCTAGGTGTTCGTTCTTTAATTCTTCTAGGTCTTTGTTAAACAATTCTTGCAACTTCTCAATCTTTGCCTCCATTGTTTTTCCGAGGTCCTGGATCATCTTCACTATCATTATTCTGAATTCTGTTTCTGGAAGGTTGCCTATCTGCACTTCATTTAGTTGTTTTTCTGGGGTTTTATCTTGTTCCTTCATCTGGTACAAAGTCCTCTGCCTTTTCATTTTGTCTACCTTTCTGTGAATGTGGTTTTGCTTCCACAGGCTGCAGAATTGTAGTTCTTCTTGCTTCCGCTGTCTGCCCTCTGGTGGATGAGGCTATCTAAGAGGCTTGTGCAAGCTTCCTGATGGGAGGGACTGGTGGGGGGTAGAGCTGGGTGTTGCTCAGGTGGGTAGAGCTCAGTAAAACTTGAATCCACTCGTCTGCTGATGAGTGGGGCTGAGTTCCCTCCCTGTTGGTTGTTTGGCCTGAGGCAACCCAGGAATGGAGCATACCTGGCTGATAAGAGTAATTTTCAAGTGATAGATCTTAGTGCTGCTGAGGTGATAATTCAATCTTAAAACATCAGGTTTTTCAATTTCGTCTGCACATACGAATATCAAATAGGCCAGACCTTATCTAACCATTCAGTGTTTCCGGGCAATACATTAATGCCTTAGTGGAAAGCATAAAGTATTGGAAAGAGTGTGCTTAATACCTTACATATGGTGGTTATAATAGTAAGGGTACAGTACATGCTTTAAAAACAAACAAATGGGGGTGGAAGTGGGGAGTTACTGTTTAATGGGTACAGAGTTTTATTTGGGGATGATGGAAAAGTTCTGGCAATGGACAGCAGTGCTGGTTGGACAAAAATGTCCTTAATGCCACTGAACCGCATGCTTAAAAATGGTTAAAATGGCATATGTGTTAACGTTTATTTTACCACAATAAAACCAAAACCAAAACCAAATAAAGCCCAAAACAAACAAGCAAACAAAAACCTGTCAAGCCAATGCCAAAGACCTATCATGCTGGATGCATGGTCTATATTCTGGTCCTGTCATCTCTCACCTCAATGCCAGTGATGAAAGAAAGCCACACAGACATGGAGAAAAATTGGTGGATTTTTATACAGATGTATTTTTGAATACAGCAGCAGAAATGTTAACAGTATCCACACCTAGATTTCCGACAAAATTAGCCTTTCATTTTCCCTTTTATTTCCCACTGCATTTTCCCCTTACGAACATCTGTGTTTCTATACTAAGTAGAGCCACACAAAATTTTCAGGATGCTTCAATCCATCCCTGAAAAACAGGGTAAGGGATTTATAAAATAGCCTTACATTATTCACTGAACTTTAAATGGGCAGTTAGGAAAATCTGTATAGCCCTATGTAATGACTATACATGGAAATGGAATACTTAGTTTGTACTTACTCGTGGGTTTGTTTATTCCCATCTATTTCCAAAAAGGATTCAGGTGGTTTAATTACTAATTATATTTTGTATAAAAAGTGTCATAACAACACTCTGAAAAACAGGCTGTATTTTACAAGATAAATGCTCTAGCCTATGTACAAGCATTTAAGGTAGACAGAGTCTTTGCCTGATTAAAACAGTGGTATTAATAGAAAGTTTGTTCACAGATCTCTGGTGGCCCAGAAACTTAAAAGCTCTGTCCACATTGGGACTTAAAATAATTTCGAACACATTTCAGATTGAACACTATCCCCTTTCAACCAAACAGCATGGAAGCCAATGGCTGTGACTGGGTTAACATGGCTTTAAAACTTTACTCATCAAGTTGTATGAGTTAAATGTGTACAGCTTTTTGTATGTCAATCGTACCTCAAATAAAGTGGTGTAAAAAAAACTTCAGCATTAAGAGGATCATTACCTTTATCCTACTTTTTTGAGTTTTTCCTATTAAAAGGCTGAAAGAAGAGGTCATAAAATTAATAATATAAACATGCCAACAATTCTTATGTTATGCCAATAAGTATTTTTTTAACATGACCTCTGAAAACTAACTTGAGAACAAATAGTACAAAGGAGCAAGATATGGAAGAACTGTGGATAATGTCCGAATAACCCCTCCCCATTACTTAAGGTAACAGGAAATAGTCAGAAGGCACACATGCTCAATTTAATACCTTCATTGTTCATGGTTTCCCAAGAACTAGGCATCTTCTAAGAACGTCCAAAGTGACGCCAAAGTAACCCAAGCTTAAAATATCAGTGCCAAATTTTTATTTAGCTTTCATGTACAATCTTGTAAACTCAAAAATAACGTAGTAAATACGAAGAACACAAGGAAAATAAATGAAACCTACCACATTTAAAATAAACTGTAAACAGAAAATCCGGGTGAGTCCAGAAGGGGCTGCCAAGAGATTGCTACAATAACCTACCGAGGAAGTGACAAAAGTCTGAAACAGAATCGTGGCAGCAAGCAACAAGAGTCAGAGACATTCTAGACATATCCTCCCTGAATGAGGTGCAAGGTCACAATCAGCCAAACGGTACAGTGTTGATTATGACAGTTTCTTAAAAGTACTGGCTTTTCCCCAAGCAACTAAATCTACTATTGTTTTCCCCAACTTGCAAAATCTGCACATGTAACTGCAGATGAAGAATTATTCAAAACATTGTGTGTGGGCTACTGAAAATCTTATGTGTATCTATTTTGGATGACTAAATCCAGGCCTTCCCAATTTGTCTTGTTGACATCTTTAAAATCATTTTCAAGGTCACCTATGCATTCACTCTACAAAGAAAATATTCTAGAACTAAAGACCAGCTATAGAATAATCCACAGTTATAAAGCTCTTTCATGTGACTTCAGTTTAATAAATCAACACTTACCAAATACCTACCACGTACCTGGTAAAGAAAGGGCTTGTTGCTGAAACAGTTTAGAACGATTAATGAGATATGTGTGGTGCCCTCCAAATATTCAAAGTCCAATCTAGTGGAAGACGTGCAAGTAAACATACGTTTATACAAAGTGCGGGAATACTTGAAGAAGTCACTCTTAGGGGAACCAGGATACGTTTCCAGGCAAACTTTCCAGGCAGAGATGACATCTGACCTGTAACGATGACTAAGAATTTAAGGCAGGAAAAGAGAATACCAGGTGTAAGGGGAAGAGCAACAGTCCCACGGCCTGAAAGAACAAGGTGTGTGTCTAAGAATATCTGGCATAGCTAGAGAGGAGAGTAGCCAGAGGGAAAAGATGTGGTCGTCAGAGATGAAGCTTAAACGTGGGTCAGATCACAGAGTTTATACTGAATCTGTAGTAATGGAGAGTCTTTGGATGTTTTGCCAGGGAGTGATAAGATCCATTTTAGACTTTACAGATAACTCTGACGCATCAGTGTCCCATGGCCACTGTAACAATTAGCATAACTTGGTGGCTTAAAACAACAAAATTTTAGTCTTTCATAACTCTGGAGGCCAGAACTCCAAAATCAGTTTCAACGAACGAAAACCAAAGCGTTTGCAGGACCACCATTCCTCTGAAGGCTCTAGGGTAAGTCCATTCCTTGCCTCTTGCCTCTGGTGGCTGCCAGCATTCCTGGGCTTGTGGCCACATCACTCTAATCTCTGCCTCCATCCTCACATTGCCTTCTCCTCTGTGGGTCTAATCTCCCTCTACCTTTCTCTTATAGGGATACTTGTGACAGCACTTAGGTCCCACCCAGATAATCCATGATGATCTCACCTCAAAATCCTTAACTTAATCCCATTTGCAAAGATCTTTTTTTCCAAAAAAAGGTTACAGGTTACTGGGATGAGCAGGTGAATGTATCTTTGGGGGACCATTTTTCTGCCCACCACACCTGACAATACGCGATGTGGAAGATGGGCTGGCAGGGACAATGACCAGAAGCGGGAAGACAAAGTCTGTGGGCTCAAAAGTTGAACTAAGGCGGGGCAGAAAATAGGGAGAAAAAAAGAAGACAACTGGATACTTAGATATGGGGAGGGTGTGAGGAAAGGGGGTAAGAGATGACTTTCACATCTGTAGTTTGCATGGTGGGTAGATGATGATGCCATTAGCCAAGACAGGGCATATACAAGGGGGCAGATCAGGATGACAAGTCTAGTTTCCACCATACGGAGTTTGAGATGCTTTGGGCCAAAGTGAGAATTTTCAGTAAATAGGTGGAAATCCTCAGAACATCATTATCTGCCACAACAAACTGGTCTTCAAGTTCAGTCAATGTAGCCTTTAAAATGTATCCCCAGATTTTATTCACTCAAATATCTGAACTCCTAACAGGTGCCAAAGTCTATGCAAGTTGCTAGGGATGCAAAGTTCCTTAAGGGATTTACAGTCTGGTTGAGTGGCAGGGCTGACAAAAAAAACATAAGCATACAAAATTTCAACTACAGGAAATGCTATGGGACTATGATGCTTGGGGAGCCTACAGCAGGGATTTGATCAAGTCAAGAAAGTCAGCCAGGCTTCCTTGAGGAACAAAGGTCAGGATATGTATTCATTAAAGCAATAAAGGGAGGAACTGAAACTTTCCATTCTCACTTAAGTTGCTTTTATGGAAATTCCTGTCACCTCTCATCTAGGACACTAGGACCTCAAATCAATCGTTACTCCTAAAATACTCATATGCTAATAGAATGTAAACTCCAAAGTAGGGACCAGGTCTTATTTTCTTTGAATTTCCAATTCTTAATATAATGCAAGAACATTATAAAAATTCCACAGTGTTTACTAAAAAAAAAAAAAAACTTTATAAAATATTCAATACTAATCTGACATCACTCTGTATACTTAATCACGTTTGTCGGCTCCCCACCACTTAACAGGCTAAAATGAAAATTCTTCAGCAGAATCTTATCACAAGACTCATTACAAGCTAGTCCTAAATTACTTTCTTGGCTTCATCCCATCACTATTTCTCAGCATCCAATACACTCACCCCTGCTTCAGCCATAGTGCATTTTCATGATGTCTTTGAAAACTATTTTTCTCTACCTTTGCATGTGTTGTCTTGTTCCACAAAGCATATCTGACCACCATCTTATCCATCTGGAGAACTCCTTCCTGACTCTTCACAACACCCCTCAAGCATCACTTATTCTGTGATGCTCTCCCCAACTTTCCCAAGCAGTTAGCTGCCTCTCCTCTGAATTTCTGTAACACTCCTTACGTATGAGTTGGTGATGCCAATTCATTCACTTGTTCAATAAATATGTATTGAGCGCCTCCTTCTCTGTCTGTCTAGCACGAGTGTAGGGGCTGGGATGCATCCATGCACTAAGCAAAATGCCTCTCTCACTGAGGAGCTTATATTCTACTTGTAGAAGATCTACAAATGAATGAACATTATGTGTGAAAGATGGTGTGTTTTTTTTGTTTTTTGGGTTTTTTTAAAGGCAAGAGAAAAAGGATAGAAAATGATACAGTGAATGTCTTTCTGAGCAGAAAAAGGAAGGAAATGGGGGAGTAAGCACTGTAGACATTTGGGATTAGAGAGCTCCAGGCAGAGGGAAAGTGAAGGCCTAGAAGAGAACACGCTTGGCAAGTCCAGGAATTTGCATTGAGGCCAGTGATGGAAGGAAGTGAGTGAGGAGGACAGAGCAGATCTCAGAAGGTGGCAGATGGCCAGAACGAGGGCTTCTGGCTTTTATTCCAGCCAGGAAGCAAAGCCATTGGAGGGTTCCATGCAGGGAACTGACATGAACAGATTCACGTTTGGAAACGATCACTCTGAATGCTGTATTTAAAATATTGCTGGAGATGAGGGTGCAAGCAGAGAGACAAGTCAGAAAGCCCCTGTCAGAAACCAGGTGAGAGATGATGGGGGCCTGGGTGGTGAGAGTGGAATGATGAGAAGTGGTCAGATTCTGCTATATGTTGTAGGTAGAGCTGACAGAATTTGTTGATGGACTGAACGTGAATGTTGATGGACTGAAAGACAGATCCTCCATCTGCCAAAATATGGACCACAGGAGGGGCAGGCTTGTGAGCAGAAATCAAGAGTTCTCTTCTGGACATTCTAAGACACTTTGGAGATCTCATGAGAGATTTAAGTGAATGTGCCAAGTGGACAGTTAGACAGGAGTCTGAAATTCAGGGGGCAAGACTGAGTCTAGAGACGTAAAGTTTTGGACTTCGCAGAATTTGGACAATATTCACAGGCATGGGACTAGATGAGGTCACGCAAGGCAAGCTGCTCAACCTTTAATGCCCATATGAAGCCCCTACGGATTTGAAAAAATGCAGATTCTTATTCACTAGGTCTGAGTTGGGGCCTGCGGCTCTGCAGTTCCAACAAGCTTCCAGGTGAAGGTGATGCTACTGATCCTCAGACCACACTCTGAGTACAAAGGATCCAGAGGGTAAGTACAGAAAACAATGCCTGCACCCCAAGACACGCTAACATCTAAAGTCAGAAGGATACAAGACGACAAGCAAAGGGAACTGAGAAGTAAAATCAAAAGAGACTGGTACTCTGCAAACCAAGTAAAGAAAGTGTTCCATGAAGGAAGGAGGAATCAACAACTTGAAGTGCTGGTGAAAGGCCAACAAAGATGCAAACTGAGAGAGGACCACTCAATCAGGCAGCTGAGTATGTGACAGCAGTGATTTAGTCGAGAGCGGCTGCAGGGGAATCGTGAGAATAAACATAAATAGAGGCTGCTCAAGAAAGAATTCTAGAAGAGGAAAGTGATGTGGATCAAAGGTATTTGTATGAGACACAGCATTTTGAAAGATAAGATAGCTGATGGGCATCAGAACAACTGATGACCTGGGGGAGAGAAGGAGCTACATTAACGTCCTGATGTAGGCCGGAGGCACTGGGACCCCAGGCACATACGGAGGGCTGGGCGTCAGTTAGGGACATAACATTCTTCGTGTAGAGAAAGCAGAACGTGTCCACACACGTACACAGCCAGGTGTGTGAGTGGAAACACGAGGAGTTTCTCAGTGACATAAATAATGTCCTCCGATGGAGCAGGACAGAGGATGAAGGTATTAGAAATTTTAAGTGAGAAAAGTATGAAATAAGCATGTAAAAGGAACTGACTAGGGAAATGGAGTAGGGCTGCTGGGCAGCAAAAGGGCACCACAGAAATTAAACAGCTGTGGGTCTCAAGCAAGAGCTGCCAGCGTGGCCAGTCACTTGAGGACCAGTCCGGAAGGAGGGGAGGGATGGGCTGGGGGAGCACAGTGCAGGGAGAGAAAGGCAGGGGGGCGATTATATGACAGCCCACGCCATCTGAGCTGGTAAGAAGGGAACAAGGACACGAGCAGAGGAAGGAACAGTGAAAACATGGAGAAGACACTGTGGTTGGTCAAAGAAATGTTGGGATCAGGGATTTTAAGAGAATGGGTTGAAAGACAGGAGACAGTGGTTAGACTATGGGATGTATAAAACTGAGATGACGGCGTAGATATAGTCACTGAGAACGGCAAACTCCGGGGGCTGATCTTGGGAGTGAGTAGCTCCGGTGGGCTGGAGGCCCAGACCCTTTCCACATCACATTGTGCCCATCTTTCCATGCTCAGCCTCTTACCCTGGACTGACTACGAAACCCTGATTCAGGGACTGGATCTTCTTTCCCTTGGTAGTGCCATGCCTGGCAAAGCACTGCACACAATGGGCACTGGGTAAGTGTGTCTGGTTAAGGACATACTCTCAACGCTAGTACAAAATGCACGTGGTTTTACAGTGAACGTTTTAATGGAGACATTAGTCTCCCAAAAGATTAACCTCAAACCTAAAGGATAAATTACATTCACCTACAATTCATATACATTACAAGTAAGCTGCTGGGTAATTTTTTAATGTTATAAACACAAAATGAGAGTAAGAGCCCCTGGCACTACTTAGATTTTCTCGAGTGTTGTACCATATTACATACAGAAGGGGTTTAATAACAGCCATACTCTGTGGTACTCAATTTGCTGCACATCATATCAACCAATGAACGTGTTTTGTACTGGGCAACAGAGGAAATACATAAGTTAAGGTCTGGACAAGGACAAGGTCTCTGTCCTTAAGGGAAACGCAGGCCTTGGGGGAAGATGAGGAAGAAAGACACAAAAAGTTATATAACAAGAAAAAGGGCAAGAACAAGGTAGTATGGCTAATTGTCAAAAAAAAAAAAAAAAAAAAAGAAAGAAAAGAAAAGGACAAGAGAAAAAAGTGCTGGGAATACAGAGGAGGGAGAGATCTCCAAGTCCTAGGCAGGTCCAGACAAGAGTAAAGACTCACAGAAAAGGCCCAGATAAGAACTGTACAGGTTATTTCAAAACTAAACTGTAGAAGACGACACCGGGTTCGGAAACATAAAGAACAGAGCGCACAGCCTTTACTAAAAGGTCACGGTGCTCTTCGGCTTTCCTGCCAATACCTCTGATCACCTTGGTCAAATCCTGCGTCTTCTATGTGAACTGTCAGCAGAGATGTCATTTCTTTCTCAACTATTACCAGTTGTATTTATTGGATTAAACATTATTTCACATGGGTCATAACTTGCTACGTTACTCTCCTCCAGACAAAATCAAAGTTGTTATTTTAACACTTTCCATTCTAAAACCTTTGATTTAAAAAGACGTGAGCACCTACTCTTGCAACTGCTGAGAAATGCTAAAGCTGGCTTCAATTTCGTGACATAACGTTCTACTGGTTTTACCAATCTACACTATTGGATTTGTATGCATTATTCATGCATATTTTAACCAAAATAGCATTAAGAGGAAAATCTAGCAAGAAAGCCTTTCTTGCACAACTGATCTCATCATGTTTCTAAAAAGGAAAATGAACAGACAGTAAGAAAGACAATACATTTTGAAGTTTTAAAATTCAAAAGGCAGGAATTTTAGTGAAACTGCTATCTCAGACCAGTGCCAAAGCCATTAAGTTATTTAACTGGTAACAAAACTGGTAACCGTTTCAAAAATAATGCCTTAGGAAATTACTGGACATTCATAAAGCCAAGCACCTTTCATTTTCTCCCCTTTAGCTACTTTTTCATCCCCCCTCCACCCTCTCTGGGAGCAAGTCTCATACCTCCAACTTGATCATAAATTCCTCAAGAACAAATTTTATCTTTTAATAACATCTCATCCTAGCTCACTCCTCTGTCACCCACCCCTCTGCTTCCACATGGCATCCAAAGTGGTGCATGCAGACCGTGTGAAATTCGCAAGTGTTACTGATTCTTTTGTGCTCTTTACTGAAAACCAACATATTTTTAGGGAGGACAGAAACATCAATGACGTTTGTTCAACAACCTGCATTCAACAAACATTTAGAGAGCAACTCTGAGTCTATGTTAAGTACCTGAGGAATATAAATAGATAGGGTCTCTACCATCATAAAGAGACAAGCCCAATACAACCAAAGGGCTGTGAAAGACGTGTAAACTGAAGGAACACAAAAGAAGAAACAATTAATTCTGCCTGGCGGAGTCAGGAAAGGCTACCCAGGAGAGCTGATAATTTACAGATATTCGAGAGCTTTGGTAGGAGAAGCGGGTAGCATCAAGTGAGGGTGAAATGGAAAGGGCAGAACGATGGGAGGAACATGTAGAAGGAGCTGCTTTATTCTTCCCTGAAGTGGTACCTTCTACATATTTCTGTACTTTATTTGCTGGCTAAATGGAATTTTTCCACAGAACTAGTTAGCCTCTAGTTTCTCATTAAATCTTTTGCTTTAACACGTATGAAGGTTTAGCCCTTTTCCCAGGAAGTGCTCACTCACAGGTAGTAATATCAGAAATCTCACTCGATTTAACCATTTCATTCCTTAAACACACACACACGAGGACAAGATGTGATACGTCGTTAGATTTAGTTCCTTCTAATCATGTTACACAATGGAATTCAACCAAATTGTGAGAAAGAATCTGTATGCTTTATGGAATTTTATGAAATCTTAAGCCATTGAGCACCCTGAAAAAAAAATTTAAATAATCAAAAGATCCCAAGGGGCTGGAAAAAAATACACTACACTGTAGGCTTATATCAAGTTTTGTCTCACCCACTGTATTAGATTTTCATTGATCCTGCTTATCTAAAAAAAATTTTAAAGGGAAATCAGGAAGTCACATGGACTTAATTTTAAAGGAAGTAAAACAAGTTGTAAGCGACTTTAAAAAAGCAGTTTAAGCATTTCATGACAATAACTTAGAAATATTTTAAGAGAAGTATCTTTAAAAACCTTTTTCTCACATCTTTTAAATACTGATATTAGGATAGGCTTGATTTAATCTATTATTCTGATTCAGCAATTAAAAAAAGCTTTAAATGAAATACAGGTTTGTATGCTTGTTCTTGTTCTCTCTTACCTCTGACCCAATAGCCTCTGTCACTGCTGCGTTGTGAGGACGGAGGAGGCCCGGTGTGGCTGGAGCCCAGCGAGTGAACGAACAAGGGACAGGCAGGGTGTGGGTCACGTCAGGAGCCTTGAAGGCCCACTAGGGAGTCTGGATTTTATTCTAGGTGCAGTGAAGAGCCACTGAAGGATCCTAGGCTGGGGAATGCGATGATGTGATTGTCTACAAAGCATCAGTGTGGGTGGTGTATACGGCGTGAACCTCAATAAGGCAAGGCTGGAAGCACAGTGATCAGTTAAGAGGCTGGACAAGAGCGGGTGCAGCGCAGGTGACGGCACTGCGAGCGAACAATGGGCAGCGCCTTAGTGTGCCAGGCACTGTTTTAAGTACAAATATATATTAGTTTATTCCTCCCAATAATCCTATGACCTACTTGCAGATGAAGAAATGAGGCACAGTAAAGTGAAATCATTTCGCAACGGGTACAGGAATTGGTAGAGCCATCACTTATCGACAGCCTTCCAGCTGCAGCACCTACACTTTTAACCAGCACCCTGTAGTAACAGAACATATTAATAGATGGATTCAAAGTATGTCGCGAAGGTAGAATGGACGGACCCTGGTCTGCGTTTCATGGAGGTGGCACATGAATGCCATGAATTACTCCCGGGTTTACAGCTTTAGGAAAGGAAAGAGGTGCCATTTACTAAAATGAAGCAAACTCCAGGAGGAAGAAGACCTAGGAGGAAGATCAAGAATTCATCTTTTATTTATCCAGCTAACAGCTGAGTATATAAGTCTCTCACAAGAGGTTAGGGCTGGAGAAATAAATTTGGGAACTGTGGTAGTCAGAACAAGGGCCCCAGTGATGGCCATCCTAGTCTCTGTGGAACCTGTGAATGTGTTACCTTCCACGGTAAAAGGACTCTGCAGGTGCGACTGAGTTAAGGCTCCTGACATGGGGAAGTTACCCTGGATTATCTGAGTGGGTCCACTGTGATTGCTATGGTCCTTATAAAAGGAAGGAAGGAAGGTCAGAGTCAGAGAGACTGGAAGATGTCAAACTGCTGGCTGTGAAGGTGGAGGATGGGGCCTTGAGCCAAGGAAGGCAGGTGGTCTCTAGAAGCTAGAAAGGCAAGAAGGCAGATTAGATTCTCTCCTAGAGCCTCCAGAGGGAACAAAGACCTGCCAACACCTTGACTGCAGGACTTCCGACCTCCAGAGCTCAAAGAATGAATCTGCATTACTTGAGCCACTACATCTGTGGTAATTTGTTATGGCAGCGATAGGAAACTATTACAGGAATTTTAAGTTAGCATTTAAGATAATGTGGTATTGAAAGAGATAGGTGAGGGAGCTTAAGAGGTACAAACTTCCAGATGCCTAGACTTATGGTGATCATTTTTAAATGTACAGAAATATTGAATAACTATGTTGTGTAACAGGAACTGACGTAGTGTTACAGGTCAATTACACTTCAAAAAACAAATTTAAAAAACCCACAGAAAAAGATGAGATTTTTGGTTACCAGAGGTGGGGAGTGGGGGGAGGGGGAATGGATGAAGGTGGTTTCAAAAGGTACAAACTTCCAGTTATAAGATAAATAAGTACTAGGGATGTAATGTATAACACGGTAAATATAATCAACACTACTGTATGTTACACATGAAAGTTAAGAAAGTTAAATCCTAAGAAGTCTCATCACAAGGAAAAAAACTTTTTCTATTTCTTTGATTTTGTATCTATATGAGATGATGGATGTTCACTAAACTTCTTGTGACAATCATTTCATGATGTACGTAAGTCACATCATTATGCTGTATACCTTAAACTTATACAGTGCTGTAAGTCAATTATTTCTCAATAAAATTGGGAGGAAAAAAAAGAAACTGTAGATGAAAGAAGCAATAAATAAACAAAAGTTCTGGAGAAGGCACAAGGAGATGGGTACCAGAACAAATCAGGAGGGAATGGCCTTAATGAAAAGGGGACACTTCTTTTGCAACAGAAGAGAAAGAGGAAAGGGAATGGAGGTTAATGCGTAGACTGTAGTGAGAAGATGAAGTCATTCCCAAATGAAGGCTTTTATGATCTCAGTGAATTACGTGGCTAAGTCATCAGCAGGGCAACACTTCAACCCTGGGCATCTGACTCGTAATTTTAATACAGTTTTACATTATACCAAATGATTCCCAAGATTTCTAGTAAGAAATAGTAGGAGTGGCCAAAGGAAAGCTACTATGTTCAGGCAAATATAATAAAACTCAGGTGGGTCATTCAGGGCAGGGACGAGTAAACTCAAGGCACCTGTCCCTCTAGCTCCTTATCTCCAGCCACGGTGGAACACGCTGACTAAGCTAGACACTGGACTCAGCCTCGGGATCCTTCTCAACACAGCAACCCATCAAGCAGGCAGTACTGACTGCAAACCAATCTGAATTGGCACTTGAGATGAAATTCATTTGCCAGTCCTGACCCAGGGACTGTAGTTCTTCTTATCGCCTCCTCCTAGGGGAGACGACTGTGGAAAAAAATGTGAAAATATGACTGAGAAGCAGAAAGATGACAGTAGCCGCTAAATGTCTATCAAGAAGAGAATAACTAAGAAAACTGCTAAATCGTATCACTGACTTTTATGCAACCTTTAAAAAGAATGAGCTAGAGTTGTAACACTGATGGGAAAGATTTCCAAGATACATTGTTACATGAAAAAACAGATCTAGAACAATTATACAGCTACTTCCATTCATGATTCTTTAAAAAACCCCATACGTACACAAGCATATATCCACGCGAATGCTTTAAAAAGGTCTGGAAGAGAATCTATCAAGCTGTTAATAAGAATCTCTGAGGAAGAGTGCATAATTAGGGTAAGGGATGAAGGGAAAATTTCACTGGGCACTATACATACTTTTACATTGAATTATTTATAACAAATACCTTTTTTAAAATAAAAATTAAATTTTTTCCTTTGTTTTTTGAAAGGACAGCAAAGAGGAGCAGCTGAAGTGTCTAGGTTCTTTTACATTCAGACCTCTTTGCATTTAATCCAATAATCTGTCTGGCAGCTTTCCTTTTTGGATGCCCCAAACAGAAGGAATACAGGCGGTAACAGGACTGGATATGGCAGAGAGGAGATGTGAAGAAATGTCAGCAGCCTCAAGTGTCCTTCACCCTCCCCTCCCGCCTCCGTCAATCAGGTTAAATGCTTCCTTTGCCTCTGCCACTCCTTCCACTGCTTTCATGTCCGGTCTCTACTTTCTCTTCTCAATCTCACTATTTTCACAAATACCACATCTAGTTGCCATCATCATAGTCATTACAATCCTTTCTCTAATTATTCCCAAATCTGGCTATTAGAATTAGCTTTTCCGATTATTTTGATCATGTCACACTTCTAAAATTAATGTTCCTATGTGCTGTTTATCTTCTATAATGAATCTCTTCTCTGTATATCCACCAACATCATTTTCTTTGTCCTATATCATCACACCATTTTAACTCCCTTAACCTAATCTTCTTTAGTTCTCATTTCTACAACCTCTCACTGTGCTTCTTTTCCTTTCCTATCATTAATTTGACCCTTTAACTCCATATCCACTGAGGTCTCCTGCTTCCATGGTCAAGTTTTTGAGACCCAACAATTGTATATGTTCATCTACTTAGATAAGCACTTAATTTCTTCGCATAAAAGAATTGTTTTCCATCTCGCCGATCTTCAACCACCCCCTCCCCAGGCTTCCTTCCATGACCCCGCCCACATCTACCTCAAAATTCTGAAGGAAGTTCCTAAAAAGTCGAAACTACTTAGCAGTACCTCCTCTCAAAAGTCATTCTCACCTCTCCACACACATCTCCCATTTTTTGAACACGTGGTACCTGTCAGGCACTGTCCTAAACACTACTTACACATATGAACCCACTTAATCCTGACTCAACCCACTGAAATGGAAACTATAATTATCCCCATTTTAAATATGTGAAAGCTGAGAACCAGGAAGGTCATGGAACTTGCCCACGATCACACAGCTGACCAGCGTCAGAGGCAGGATTCCAATTCAGGTAATCTGACTCTGGAGTCCCTGCTCGCTGCCAGTATGCTATGCTGCTCTGAGGCCAAGTTCAGCTCTTCCTTTTCTCTGTTCCAGCTACACCAAGGTCTCACCTCTCCTCTGGCACACAGCATACCATACTGTAGCCAACTGTTTCTTATATGTGTCCTTTACTCTTAGACCTCTCTGAGAATAGAAACCATCCATCATCTCTCTATCCTTGAACATATAATAGCACCTTGCACCAGGAGGTATTTAACAGTCATCGAATAAAGGAACAAACCAGATTCACAGCACTCTGGCCCCAGCATAGCATACGCTGTCAACAAAGGCAGACTCAGTGATGACTTTCATTTCAAACTTTTGGGCTTCTGCCTTAATAATGTCACACAAAAAGTAGGTCATTTGGGGAGCTGAAGTGATACATTTCCATCTGTTTATTTCAGGAAACTCAAGGTGACATCCACCCTAAGAAGACATTTAGGTGGTCAACTGTGAATTACCAACAACACAGACAGCAGGGTTCTAGAATTACCTGACAGCGCATCATAGAACTCGTCCTCACTAAGGATGCTGAGAGGTGGGGAGCCTTTGACCAGAGACTGCTCTAATTCATGATGTTCAGTGGCTAGAGTCGCCAGCGCTTCTGACAAAATTTTGGTTTTTTCTTGTTCCTGTTCCAATTTAAAATTCCTCACCTGGAAGAAAACAGATATACAAAAAAGACTTCAGAGTGACAGGAGATACAGACTTACTCAAAAGGTTATGAAAATTATTCGCTTCAGATCCACTTCAATTGCAACATCAGGAATGAAAACAGTCGTGCTACATACACATGGATGAATGAGCAAAATTACTAAGCTAATTCTGTTCTTCCCATGGGGCCTTTTCTCACAACACTGCCAGCTAATGAAAATAGATTAAGAACTAGCAAACAAATTCAGCTCAAATGATCTGGATCCTAGTATAAGGGCATTAGCCAATTTGAAAATCATATAAAATTTTTAATAGAGACTATTTCGTTCAACATTATTTTTTTTTTTTTTTTTTTTTTTTTTTTTTTGCGGTACGCTGGCCTCCCACTGCTGTGGCCTCCCCCGTCGCGGTTTTTGCGGTACGCAGGCCTCCCACTGCTGTGGCCTCCCCCGTTGCGGAGCTCAGGCCCCGGACGCACAGGCTCAGCGGCCATGGCCCACGGGCCCAGCCGCTCCACGGCATGTGGGATCCTCCCGGACCGGGGCACGAACCCGTGTCCCCTGCATCGGCAGGCGGATCCTCAACCACCGCGCCACCAGGGAAGCCCCCTCGTTCAACATTAATCATGAAATTAAGAAACCAGTTTTTGAACAAAATAAAGAACTGAAACCATTGTAAATATTAAAATGTGTACCACATCAAAGCATAAGACATAATCCTCCAGTTCACCTCCAAAATAGTTGATATATCAAATGAAGGGAAACAAGAGGCCAGGTAATGACATTTTAATTGCCATTTTTCAATTACATATTTTGATTTTGGTTCCATATTTTACCTTGAATCTAGTGTGCAAAATAAATAATAGATTACAGAGAAAGCAAAGCCTTAATCCTTTGAAGATACAATCTGTTCTTCCTATCTAATTCAATAGCATCTGAATGTGCAGTTAACTAAAACCATATAAAATGTAAGTAACCTAATTCTCATGTAAAATAGCAGGTACCAGATTTGGTATGAACAGTTTCACCTATCCTTGCATCAGAACTCTGAAAACCACAACTATTCCGTTATCTCCCTCAACTTCTAGGGCCCACGTGGTGCTTTAGGCAGGACTGGTAATCTCAGAAGTTTCCTGCGCCTGCTTCCTCACCTACAAAACTGGGATTCTACTGCTGTCGAATAATCTAATTGGTGGCTTCAACACAATGGTCTTCAAATTAAAGAACAAACAAACAAAAAAACTCTAGCAGCTCAACCTATTTCTCAAATGTAATCTCAACACATAAAACAGATGTTTCAGGAAGCAGAACTGCACAGGATGATGCCAGGTCTGGATCAGGAGCCTCTGTGACTTTCCTCTCCAGGCCCAAAGCCAGGAGCTGTTCCAACAGCTTGAAAGGCACTAGATGGGGTGACCTCTGAAACCTCCTCCTGGTCAGAACGTCTCCTGGGCCTTGGAGCTGGCGAACCTCTCACCGCTGCTCCCAGCTGCTCTCTGCTGAACCTCGCCTCCCACTTCCTGGCATCCCTCTCAGTCTCCTCCCCTTAGTCCCCAAGGACGCAGCAGCTCCCCCTACGTTCTGACTGTCTGACTTCACAGCCACGCGTTAGGTACAACACTCCAAGAATCCCGGATATGACTTAAAATACAGTTCTACCAAAATGCTAAGTTTGTAACAAAAATAGGGTTAAACCTTCATTATCTTGGGAATAGTTCCAGTCCTCAAGGCATCTTAGTATTTACTAGCATTACAGTAACGAGGTTATTCTTATTAGAACTGCAATAATGAAATAAAAATTGCAATAAATGGTAAACACTAATGAGCAGAAAAGACATGCAAAACAGAAAAAAATTAAGTATTTATATAATTATAATTTTTAAGGAATTGCAAATATTCCTATTATCTAAAATTTTATCTCCAAAGAAGAAATACTTTTACTATGGCTGAAGTCAACCTAGACCAAAAACAAAAACTGTTCTTCCTCCACTTGATATGTTAAACAACTCATTTACCTATAAACAAGGCCTACAAAATTCACCACCATACCCAAAATGAACCCTTCTCTGAATGGAAAAGATAAGCACTGCTGTAGATTCCAAAAACACCACTGCAGGAAGATCCAAACTCTTTTACACCTGCCCACCCCTCTCCCTTTAGCTTTATTTTTTTTTTTTAGCTGTTCAAGTATCAAAATGCAAATGTGCTGTTGACACTGTACCTTTCCATGTAAGAACCAACTAAATTATGTCTTCTGGTTAACAAATACGTAAGTTTCAGTACCTAAATTCATCTCGATTTCAGAAAAGTGTCAAAATAAATGATCGAGGCCCCAAAATATCTAGTTCCCTCAACAAAACCATACAAAAATCCCGATCCTTTATCCATTTAAAGTAAGCATCCCTGCAGTTCTGCCACCTCGACATCTGTTCTCACTTGTTCTTCAGAGAAGGAGGGAAAGGGGTGGGGGCAGAAGGGAGAGATATCTACAGTTCTGGTTTTCACCTTGATTTTATCTGTCAGTTGATTTGAGGGCACTTGCATTAATTTCAAGCATAACAGGATCTTCTGTACTGAAGGTACCCTACCCTCAAACTTCCCACCAAATGGCAATACCTCCCCATCCTGTAAAGTGATGTAGCTGAGAGTAGGTGTGTCACAAAAACTGCACTAGTAAAGCGCTCTCTTGTTGCTTTAAAGAAGCATCTAAGAACACACTTAACTGCCGTTGATGCTTTTTGGTCAATTAAATCAATCAACTGGAACAGTCAACTGGAACAATGTAATTCCAAATCTATTACAATCTCAGTATTTCAGAAACACTTAGGGGATATCCTGTACTGGAAGTTTAGTGTAGAACTACTCATCAAGTGATACAGAGTGCAAGTTCTGCATAAGGAACTTATGGGATTCTACTGCTGTCGAATAATCTAATTGGTGGCTTCAACACAGTGGTCTTCAAATTAAAAAACAAACAAACGAAAGAACTCTAGCAGCGCCACCTATTTCTCAATAGGTTCTTAGATAACTTATGCATAAAATCTTCATCTTACTTTTCAACTCTGTCTCCGAATTCTCATTTGCCAGCTTAGAAGTTATGTTGGAACAGAAACAGTACCTTTATGCAATCCCTCTCTGAAATTCCAGGCACAGTGCTTCACTTTTCTGTGTATCAACACTTGCACTGACACATGCATATGACTATGGTTTTTTTAAATCCTCAAACTATAACTACCCTAGTTTTTATTAAGGGAACAAAGAACCTCCTTCCTTCACAAAAATCAGTGAAGCCCAGCACGTGTCTGTAATTACATTAGGCCATTTCTAGCACAGGGTACGTGAATTCTTCAAACTCACATATAAAATCTATGCCCTCAGCCACTCTGCCACAACAAAAATCAACATATAACCAAGTAAACATAAATGCCAACCTTTTTATTAGGAACAACTTAAGGACTGAACCATCACACATTTAACAGTTACACATTATTAATTATTCTTAATAGACACATTGCTCTGTGTCTGTGGCCCCTTAAGACTAATGCAAATTCAAGCCTTTCCAGTAATCTCCTCGCATCACTTCAACGTGACCCCCTTTCATCTTACTCCATTTCATGCTGGTGGGTGAAATGCACAATGAATACTTCCAAAGTGTTCTTCACTCCATCAGTGAATGGATGCCAGCAAAAGAATTCAGCGTTTTAAAAAGTCTCGTGCTAGCCAGTAAAAACACACATTGCATCGGCTCTCTCCTTCTATAAAGCACCCTGTTACTTACCTATGCTTCTGAGAGGTTAAATCAGGCAGAGACAATGATGAAATCTGGCAAAGACACACCACTAAGCGGGAGTAAGTGATTCGTATTCAGAGAACACTGTGGCCAATTATCCAATTACAGGTTACGTGACGTTCTGGCCCTGATGATCAATCTAGTTAAGCTCTTTCAACTGGCTACACTCTGGTCAGTTCAACAGCATTAGCCTTTCTCCTTTCTTCTTTGTTACTGGATGTGTGGCTATAACAAAGAACATATTGGCTTATGACCGGAATACTACATCTTGAATTAAAAAACATCTAATTTTATTTCTTAGATAAGGAATTGCACTGGCACTTATTTCCCTGGTTAGAGGACCAACAATATGCTGACTTTTCCCTGCTACTGCCACATAGCTGTTGGAAAGTGGTCCTGGTCATTTACAGCTGGTAAGGGCTCTTCTGCTCGTTGAGGACGACAGCACTGCTCTGGGCGGGGCAGCTCTCATGTGAATGCAAGCAGACATTATTCCAGGTTCACAGCCAGGCTGAATCACACTCTCACCCCCAGGGTGCAGGACAATCAAGATCTGATCCCATGTCTCAGGCATGATCAAGTATGGAAACATATCCTCATGAATGGATAGTATACATGTGCTTTGTTTTACAATTTCCAAAGCACCCTTGCACACATTAACTTTTAGGGTTTCGCTGACTCTAATGCCCTTCTTCTATGCCATCCCATCAATGCCTTTTCAACTGTACACGTTTCCTTTTGTTCCTGAAGCCTTTTCTTTCAGTCCTTCCTCTCACTAAGAAAGACACTTAACTATAAATAAGCCTCAGTGGCCAAGCAGATTTGTCTGATAGGAGGAAATGGAGATGAGGTAGGATGTGCAAGGAGGCTGTGGTGGGGAGGGGACTGCAGAGAGCTTGCAGACCACTGTAGGAGTTCTGGCTTTGACTGTGACCGACAAGAGGAGCCACTGCATGGTTTTGAGCAGAGAAGTAACATTATTTGATTTACATTTTAACACAATGTCTTTGATAAGCTGAAGAAGAGATCTGGGGGGAAGGTCAAGCTTAGAATCAAAAAGATCCCTAAGAGGCTACTGCAACAATCCAGGTAAGAGATGGGTAGTAGCAATGGAGGTGATGAGATGTAGTCAGATTCTGGTTGTATTTTGAAGGCACATCTATGGGATGCGAGAGAAGAGAGGAATCAAGGATGACTCCATAGTTTTGCCCTGAGCAACTAAAGATAGCGAGCGTCATCATTACCCAATGCAGGAAGACTGCAGGACCAGGACAATCAGGAACTCATACATGAGAGTTACCATCAGATGTTCATGCAGATGTCATGTAGACAATTAGATAACCAAATCAGGTCTTCAGGGAAGAGGTCCAGGCTAGAGATATAACTCTGGGAGTCCTTTGCAAACAGATTATGTTTTAAGCTGTAAAACTAGACAGAATCACTAAGGGAGAAAGTGAGACAGACACAGGAAGAAATCCAAGGACTGAGATTTCCTTCTGATGGGAGACAAGAAAGAACCAGAAAAGGAAACAAAAAAAGAGAGAAGACAGAAGGAAACTCAGAAGTGTGTGGTATTCTGGAAGCCTAAACGAAGTACTTGAAGGAGGAACGCGTGATTAAATATGTCAAACACTGATGATGGATCAAATATACGAGAACTAAGAAAAGCCCTCTGGATTTAGTGATGAGGTCAATGGCGACCTTGACAAGGAAAGGCTCAGTGGAACGTTAAGAGAATGCTGAAGGCAAAGGCATGACGGGAGTGGGTCAGTAGAAATGAGAGAAGGAAACTTGGAAAGGGCAAGTACAGCCTATTCTTTTTGCTACAAAGGAAAGGAGAAAATTGGGGCAATTGCTGGAAGGGGGTGTGGCGGTCAATAGGCTTTATTACGAAAGACAACCCAGCGTGTTTCTACATTGATGGGAAAGATTCAACAGAAAGGAAATTAATGATGTAGGAGTGCAAGGAAAGAACTGCTGGAATGATGTTCTTGAGCTTGCAAAAAAAGGATGGGCTCTAATCCACACAGTTGGCCTTTGCTAAGGGCACAGACAGCTCATCCTTAGCTGCAGGAGAAAGAACAGCATGTACATGCCCAGACGCAGATAGGCAGGTATGTGTAACCAAGTTTTCTTCTAGTTGCTCCTTTTGTCTCAGTGCATATAAGAACTAGAGAGAATAGGAAACAGAGGTCTTCAACCTATAGGTCCCGGCATGTGATGTGTAAGAAGCTACCAGTCTCTTTAACATTATACACAGCATTGAAAAGTTTGCCCTGAGATTTAAAATGAGATCACATCCAAGGCCCTCCAAAGCCTCACTCACACTTATCTGGTCAACCCAACACAAGGCAGCTGTTCCAGAATTTTCCCTTTGCTCATAGTAGACTGTGGCTTGCTCCTGGCACAATTAAAAAAAATGCCCCTTTCTTACTGGCACTGCCATCATCCTCAATCTGGCTCAAGCCAATAGAAAAGGAAAGCCCACTGGGAATTACCTCTATACTTCTCTGTCCCTCCGCTCTGCCTTGGGAATGAAGGTGAGGGTGTTATCTGCTTGGTGACTTACTGACATGCTCTAAGTAAAATGACCTCAATGGAGCTTGTTAAACTGCAGTTTCTGCTAATAATCTGTTAAATCAATTACTCCCAGATGTATCTTCAGACATTTTAACTCAAGGAGGAATTTGGGGGTAACTGCCTACTCCCATATCTAGGACACAGCCCAATAAACAGTCACTTAAGAAATATGGTAAATAAATGGAGAGTTTAAAAAGCAAGGGATAGTGATTCTTAGAAGAATCAATATAAACCCAGACTGTTATTTTTGTCAGTCTGATTTAAAAATAACCTCCCACAGAGGGAGGAATTGGGAGACTGGGATTGACACATACACATTATTGATACTATGTATAAAATAGACAACTGATGGGAACATTCTGTAGAGCACAGAGAACTCTACCTAATGCACTGTGGTAACCTAAATGGGAGGCAAGTCCAAAAGGGAGGGGATATCTGTATGTGTATGGCTGACTCATTTTGTTGTGCAGTGGAGGCTAACACAACATTGTAAAGCAACCATACTCCAATAAAAAATAATTTAAATAAATAAAAATAAATAACCTCCCATAGAAATAAAATCAATGGGAGAATAATGCTACATACAAACAATAATGCGACTAAGTTGAGGTTTTACATTTTTTAAAAGAAGAAGCAGAAAAGAGAAATATGTCTTCTGAAACAAAAGTACCATTCACTTCCATGGTATGCTACCAGCAGTAGATTCAATACACATGAAGTCCACTCCCTTGCTCAATGGTTCTGGCATCTGAAATAACTTGGTACAAGTAAGATTTCATAATAATTTTCTCTTTCAATTGCAAAGCTGAATCAGTTGACACTGATTGTAACAGTCACGTAAGGAACAACTACAATAAAGTGCAATTTCCATAACTATGGACATTTTACATTCCAGAAGTTATAGCACTTACAGAATTATATTCCTAAGAGCACTACTACATCAATGTATACTCTCCAAATTATTCTAGATTATAGTATAATGTATTACAAATTTCAAAAGGTTTTTATGTATCACATAAATTACAGAACAGGATGTTAAACTGCCACATAATAGTATATATTAAACCGTGGCAAACAAATTTCAATATAATGGAAAAATATCAGTGTTGGCTATATGAAAATGGTAAAATTCCAAATCAACCTACTCAATAAAGATTCTGAAATTTTAAAAAGTCTATTCTTTTAATCATGTCTCAAACTCCCGATTAAACAGTTGTTCATGACTGTATTCCCTAAGTGCCTGGAATGGTTGCATATGA
This sequence comes from Physeter macrocephalus, assembly GCF_002837175.3. Lineage (NCBI taxonomy): Eukaryota > Metazoa > Chordata > Mammalia > Artiodactyla > Physeteridae > Physeter > Physeter macrocephalus. Next base: position 38,204,928 of record NC_041232.1, read on the forward strand.
CAGGCTCAATAGTAAGTCTTGAAACAGAATTTTAAAATGAAGAACATTCGGGTGTAGAGTAATAGGAGAGAACAGAAGGGGACTGAAGCAATGCAAAATAACTTTTTTTCATAAAATCTCTTTAACCAGTATTCACAAGTATTTCACAGTTTATCCCAGAACTAACAATTTAAGTGCACGACCCTGAGCAAAAATGTTTCTTAAAATTTCACTATTCTTAACTTCAGTACGAGAGTTCATCTAGCAAAAAAAAAAGGGCTTAACTTCCTAAGCATTTGTGTAAACAATCGTTCTGCTTACACAGGGCTGTTTCTATGTCTATGACTGATAAAGTATATGCATAGCACTTTACATTTTAAAAAGCACTTTTACATACTGTTAGAGTGCATTAAATCTTCCTAACCGCCCTATGAGGAAGGCATATATGTATAAACTGAAGATCATAAAGTTTAAGTAACTTGACAAAGGTTAGGAGAAGAATAAAAAACTGAAACCAAGATCTTTTAACGCCAAAGCCCACAAGCTTTCCAACACATGGTGTTGCCAATAACCACAAGACCCTAAACACGGTCGATGGCAATCCACGATCAGGAATTTTAGAAGCAGAGGGTCTCACTTTTTGGGGGAATGGGGTTACTAGACTGATGGACCCGATAAATAAGGGAGGGCAGGCAGTTACCTGGACTACAGCAAAGCACTTGTTAAAACCATCCCTTGGACCCCTGTCAGGAATGGCATCACTGTAAAATGGCAAGATTGTTAGGTAGATTAGGAACTTGGCTGAATCCACGCCCTCCAGGAGAAGGGTTTCTTTTCTTTTAAGATCTGTTCTGTTCCAAACTTGGCTTAGAGTTGAGATACTCCATCGTAAAGAGTATACGTGGAGCAGCTATAGGGTTGGTCTGGTTTGGTTTCTAATCAGAATGCCCAGTTTCAGCCCAGACCTACTGCCTCAGGACTTAAAAAAATGAATGAGGTCCATGTACTGTGATTTCTCCCAATATCTAGTCTCCTCTTCTTCCTTAGTAAGAACCCCAATTTGTTAGCTGGCTACACCGCCCTCCATCTTTTTTTTTTTTAATTTTTATTTTATATTGGAGCATAGGTGATTAACAATGCCCTCCATCTTAAAGACCATTGCTCAGTCTTCCCATCTTAAAGACCATTGCTCAGTCTTCCCATCTTAAACACCATTTCTCAGTCTTTCTGGCAGCTGTGGCCACATGACTAAGTGCTGGCCAAGAATGGAAGTGATGTAAGGAATCCACCCGGTGTCCTTAAAGGGGAGGGCATACTCCTATTTTTTGCTCGCTTGCTTGCTTCCTTCCTCCTGACTAGACTTTGGTATTTGGAAGAGCCGCCGACACCTGAAACTGCCACACCAGGCCCAGACTGCCTACCTCCTGTCTTCTTTAAGGTGAAAAAGAAATTCTCTAACTTAAGCTCATGTTATTTGGCTTTGGGGTTTTTGTTGTTGTTGTTCAATGCTAATACTAACACTAATACATCTGATGTTTTTTCAAAAACTCCACAAATTATTCTAATGTGGCTTCTGGATAAGAACTGCCAATGCAGGAGAATTTCAGTCTAGTTAAATACTTGCCGGGCAGGTACTACTATTTCAAGGTAGCGCTAGGGATACAAAGTATCAACAGAAGAAGAGATTGGTTAATCCCTGGAGAGTTTATAGTTGAGAAGGAGAAAAAGACAAAAAGACACTTCACATTCCTGCCCAGTACACCTATTTAAAATGCAAACCCATCATTACTTTTAAGCTTTTCAATGGTTCTTTACTTGCTTTCATTTACAGTCTCCAAAGTGGAGCGTGTGTACCCATGAGATACAGGAATATTATAAAGTCTTTTATATTTACTTTTGTAAAAATATTAGACCAAATGTTACATATACAGATATGATATATACAGATTAACAACAACGGTGCCTCCACATGGTCCACGGGTCACTTGGTCAAGGGTCAAGTGCAGGATGCACAGTAACTTCGGGGAAGAGTGGAGACTACCACTCAGAGGCTGACAGAAGCACCTGCTTCCAGGGTATCCTGATGCACTGCAGTTCATGAGCGCTTGGTTACGAGGACTTACAGACTATATCATCTAGTTTCAGTTAATTCACAAAATACACCCATAACGTAAAGAGCACCACAAATGAGATCCAGATCGAAGATACTAATGATGCTAACAAAGTGAACAAAGGGAATACAGCAAAGGCTTCTACTGCCAGTGGGAGATCTCTGTCAGCTACCCTGGTAAAAACAGATCACATATAATCAGATGACAATAAGCCAGTTCTCCAGAAGACCATACGAAATATGGATGTGGATACATATACGTAGAAATATGGATGTGTGCAGGTCACCCTCTATTTATGGGTTATTATTATGCCTTGAGATATAAACTAATGAGCACATGAAGTCATGACATTTGTCTCAACATTTAAAAGCTAAGCATCCAGAGGGTGAAGATAAACTTCCCCAAATTTCTTCAGTGATGTTTAAAGTTACATGACATTCAGTCCAGAGCTTTACCCTTTCAATTTCTTCACTAAATGTAATAAAATGTTTAGCAACTCCTTTAATGGTTTTTAATAGAAAAGACAAAAAGCTACAAATCACTTGAGGAAATACTTATTCTCAAATTACAAAAAACCAGTAGACAGAAAATAGTGTGATGAAAAACTAAGATATATTCCTTTGTCAGAAAATACTGCTGTAAGACAAAAAAAATTGCTTAAGATATGAAAAAACGATTTAGTCTGGGATGTTTGCCCTATAGAAAATTACAGCTGCTTTGAACATGTCTCGGCTAAACCATGTCTGAATAATGAACTATAAGAACTAGTTTTTTTTTTTAAATGAACCTCTAAGGGAAAAATGTATCAAAGAAAATATATTCTCAACAATAAATAAATAAAAATGTTTTATGGAAAAACTGTGTATATGTATAAATGCAATGTCCTGATAGAGTATTTATTTTGACCAAAATTTTTTACACAACCAACCCGATTTTAAAATGAGCAAAGAACTTGAACAGACATTTCTCCAAACATATACAAATGGCCAACAAGTATATGAAAAGCGGCTCAACATCTTTAGTCATTAGAAGAATGCAAATCATAACAATGAGGTATCACTTTACACCCACTAGGACAATAAGTGTTGGTGAGGATGGGGAAAAAAAGGACCCTTGTGCCCTGATGGTGGGAATGTAAAATGGTGCAGATGCTGTGGAAAACAGTTTGGTGGTTCCTCAAAAAAGCTAAACATAGAATTACCATATGACCCAGAAAATTCACTCTTAGGTATACACCCCAAAAAACTGAAACATGTTCAAACAAATACCTGTACAAAAGTGTTCCAAGTAACACTATACACAATAGCCAAAAGGTAAAAACAACCCAAACGTCCATAAATGAATGAATGAATAAGATGTGTTGTATATATACAATGGAATACTATTCAGTCATTAAGATAAAGTACTGATACATGCTACAATGCACACGATGCTGGAAAACATTAGGCTAAAGGAGCCAAACACTAAAGCTCACACACTGAATGATTCCATTTATAAGAAATGCCCAAAACAGGCAAATCCACAGAGACAAAACACAGATTAGTCATTTTTAGGGGCTGGGGGCAAGGGTGGAAATGGGGAGTGACTGCTTAATGGGTACAGGGTTCTTTTTTGGGATGAAAATGTTTTGAAAGTAGATAGAGTGATGGTTACACAACATTGTGAATTACCAAATGCCAATGCACCTTATGCTCAAAACAGTTAATTTTACGTTATATAAACGCTATAATTTTTTAAAATTAAAAAACAAACTCAAAAAAAAGCCCCCACGAATATGCATTTTCCATATGATCCAGCCATTCTATTTGCCCCTAAGTATTTATCGATACCCAAGAGAAATGAAAGGTTATGTCCACATGAAAACTTGCAGTAGCCAAAAACTGGATACAATCCAAATGTCCATCAACAGGTGAATAAACTGTGGTACAGCCATAAAATGGAGCACTATTCAGCAATTAAAAAGAATGAACTACTGCTACGAGCAACAACATGGAAAAATCTGCAAATAATTATTAAAGAAGCTGAGCCTCCTCCACCCCCATAAAAGTATGATTCCACATATGTAAAATTCTAGAAAATGCCTACTGAGCACTAATTAATTAGTGATCGAAAGCTAATCAATAGCTGCCTGTGGACGGAGGTGGAAGGAAGAGTAGGAGGTACCACAACAGGCAGGAATAAACTTTTGGAAGTAATAGAAATATTCCTAATCCTCAAAGTGATGATGGTTTTACAATGTAAACATGCATCAAAACTCACTGAACGACATTTTAAATGTGTGCAATTTGTTGTCTGTCAATTATAACCTCAATAAAGCTATAAAAAAATGAGACTATTTAGCAATAGTAAGGGCATAGTGAAAAGACCACTCACTTACTGACAATGGAAGTCAAAATAATACATTTCTTACTCAAACATATTTTCGAAGAATATGTATGACAAAGAAAAATACTCTGATACTACTGAAAACAACATAGGATATCAAACTGCAGTGTCTGCTGTATTTGTGTATTTGCCAATACAAACAAACGAAGATAAACCAAAACCTCCTGCCAGTGGTTGCTGGGCTCTGGTGTTTATATTCTTCCCTATGCTTTACAGAAAATAGCTCTATATTTTATATATACGTGTGTGTGTGTGTGTGTCTTTCATAAATCTCATAATTTTACAATTAGCAAAATATCTTTAAATGTGTCTATTTAGGAATTGATGTTTGCAAACTTTTGCATCAAAATCGCAAATGTGAAAAATCTGCATTGCATCAAACACAAAATGATGCTTACAAGGTACTCTCCTATAGTGCAGCGTGCATGGCTCTCTCAGCTATCTACTATAGGAACCCGATCTGAGATTCTGTTAAGCACACTCCTGCTTCATCATGGCTGCAAAGCTTCTACCTAAAAATAGCTTACTCTTATGTAATCACTCACCACAGATTTATATATCTTATGTATCCTTGAAATACATTTCTTTTTTTAGAGATAATCCCGCAGGAGGTACACAACCATTTTTAAAAGCAGAGAAGTTTAATCATAATCTAAACATATCTTATTTTCAGATGTTATTCAAGGGCTCTGTAGCTGACAGCTCTGTTGGTGAAAATAACTAGAAAAGGTAACACCCTACCAACTCTAATTTTTTTTTTTTTTTTTTTTTTTTTTGGCGGTACACGGGCCTCTCACTGTCGTGGCCTCTCCCGTTGCGGAGCACAGGCTCCGGACGCACAGGCTCAGCGGCCACGGCTCAAGGGCCTAGCCGCTCCGTGGCACGTGGGATCTTCCCGGAGCAGGGCACGAACCCGTGTCCCCTGCATCGGCAGGTGGACTCTCAACCACTGCGCCACCAGGGAAGCCCACCAACTCTAATTTTTTAAATTAACTTTATTGAGAGATTATATACATCAATTTTAAATGTAGAGTTCAACGAACAGTCACAAACGTACACCCCACATAACCAGCACCGCTATAAAGATATGGACTATTTCTCTTCTCTCCTTCCCCCAGGTCCCCTCACTCTCCCTGTTGTCCCCAGCCCTGCAAACCACTGCTCTGATTTCTGTAACTTATGCTTTAGGTTTGTCTGCTCTTGAATTTCAAATATATGGAATCGTGCAGAGTGTACTCCTTTGTGTCTGGCTTCTTTCACTCAGTATAATGTTTTTCAGTTTCATTCATGTTGCTGCAAGTATGAGCAGTTCTTTCCTTTTCACTGCTGAGGACTATTCCACTGCACAGCTACACCACGGTCCCCAACTCCCCTCTTTTAATGCCTTCAGCTCTGTCTCTGGAAATATCTTTTTGTTGAACATCATTAAGTCCACAGAGACAATAACTTTGCTTTTACAGAATTCTGATGTTTTATTCTGTTTTGACAAGTGTTTTCATGGCTCTCAAACCTGGACGGCGGGGAGGGGATGACTAAAATATGCTTGAATCACAACTCAGCAGATTTTAACTCCATCTGAAGAAAACATTTTATGTGTCTAAAGCAGTGCTTCCCAAGTTTTGCCAAGTCCTGGCACACACGGAAAACCACCTTTGTATGGCACACAGGAGAGACCAAGCACCTGATTTGGGGCTCTGGCCATTCTAAGGATTGAAAAGATCATTACTCTCAAGCCCACTACTTGGAAAGCTCTGTCAAGTTATACTTAAAGAATAAATATCCTTGTTTTAATGACCAATATTGATTTTTACAAAACAAAAATCTTATGAGCAAACAAGGTTATGTATTCAATAAAATACTGATTAAGCAACCAAAGTGACTGGAAAATTCCCAACGTCTTAAAATAATGAACATAGCTTCTAATTTTTCCTTCTTTAAGTACACTTAAAATTTTTTTCCGATTTTTTCAAACAACAAAAAAAAGGACCCATGACTGTCACCTGGTGCCCAAGCACCCCTTCCCAGCCTAGCATGACGCAACTTCTTCAGCGAGGGGACTCAATCCTCGCATTGTGCTTTTCATGCCACACACATTCATCAACCACCTACACCATGCCGGGCATTCCAGGCTGCAGGGAATCAGCAGTGAACAAAGCAGACAAAAATACCTGCACACAGAGGACTTACAGTCTACCAAGCGGAAAGAAACAGGTAATGGAGTGAAATACACAGTGTGTTAGGTGGTGGAGAACGCTAACAACAAAAACAAAGCTGGGAGGGGAAAGGGAGTCCCCGGCACCAGGGTGGCCAGGGGACTCACCGGGCAAGCGCCACTGGATTAAAGGCCAGGGCGAGGGAGAGGAGGGCAAGTATCAGGAGAAGAGTGCTCCAGGTAGAGGGAGAGCAAACTTCTGAGGTAGGAAGGGGCTTGCGAGTCTGTGGCACAACAGGAGGCCACCGTCCTCAGAACAAAGCGAGTGGGGCAAGAGTGAAGCAAAGGAGAGGCCGGAGAGGCCAGAGAGGCAGGGTCCACCCCTCAGGGCTGTGGAGGCCATCATACCCTCGAGGCTCCTTCCCGGGAGCAGGACGGAAAGCCAACTGCGAAGGGCCATGCTCTGCGCCCCAACTTCATGTGGGACGCCAGGCTCATTTCTGGAGGACACAAAACCTGAGGGCAATCGGTGAAGAGTAAGAAGAAAGGATCTGGAAAGCCTGACACAGGAATAACTGCTGAAGGAACTTGGAGATGCCTGGCTTGGGGAAGAAGAATTTATTGGTTGCTCCAAAAGCTGATGAATTGTCACAAGAGGTAATTCCTTTCACTTTTTTTGTGATGCTGCAGAGCACAGACGTGAAACCATGAATTTAAAAAAAAAAAAGGAAAAAGAAAAAAGAAGAGGAAAAACCTCGCCTTAATGTAAATTTTAACTTTCTAGTATTTATAGTTTTCCTACAGTAGACTGGGTGGCCCTGAAATTCATGTATAATAGTAGTAGTAGCAGCTAGAAGAGCTAGAGCTAACATCTAGGTATGTCTACTATATGCCAGATGTTATGGTAAATACTTGGTGTGCCACCTCATGTAATCCTCCCACAATCCTATGAAGTAGGTATTATTAACAATGAGGAAACTCAAGCTCATTGAGATGACACGACCTGCCTAGGATCGCAGAACCAGTAAACGATGGAGCCGGTGCTCAAACCCACGTCTGGGTTTGACTCAAGTTCCAAGCCTGTAACCACTGGCACCCCCTGCCTGTATGTCCATCGATGGCAGTGTTTACATGGCACATAAAGGGACCATCTGGCTGGCAGGAAGTTGGAGAGAGGATTCTTGCAAATGGAGAAAAATTAGGTAACCTCTAAGATCCCTTTTTATAATTTTGTGGGTACATTTTCCCAAGTTTTCATCTTATTTTTAAAATTTTCCTTTGACTTCAAGGTGTATAGAAATTTTATACTCCTAAAAACGGCTAAAGATCAAATAATAATAATTTCAATATAGAATATGTTAAATTACCTGTCCAATTCTAAAGCTGAGGATAACCGTGCTCTGATTTTGAGTAACACATATTTTCCTTGATTAGTTCCCTTGTACAAGTGAAGGTAGGCTTCATTTTTCTCAAGTAAAGTTGATCCTTGAACAACGCAGGGGTTAATCCATGTATAACTTATAGCCCACCCTCCGTATCCAAGGTTCCTCCACATCTGCTAATTCAGCCGACCACGGACCATGTAGTACTGTAGTATTTACTATTCAAAAATATTGGCATTTAAGTGAATCTGTGCAATTTAAACCCACGTTGTTCAAGGGTCAACTGTATATCAATTTCCTTGTCTCATATTTTATATCTACCACAATTCAAACATACCTGTGCTTTCATTTTCCTTTGTAGACAAAATAAAATTCTTTTCAATTGAGCAATTATCCTTCAAAATACAACAGCAAATCGACATTTGGTATCTAAAGTACAGAAAGATAACATAAAATACAGATATATGAACTTAAACCAAGTCTACAGTCCATGGAAACCACATCCCTGCTTTGTGCAGTTGTTTTTTACTGACTGACGGGGAAACAAGGGACTAAGGAGAACTGGCACTGTGCACCCTCCGCTACACTTGAACCAGGGTAACTTGTGAATGGTTTGAAAGATAATGAGAAAGCACTGCTCTGCAGGGCGGTTATGAGCCAGTGTAGAGTCTGGCAACCTTGGGGTCAACATCTGGATAGCAAACATGGTTAACTCCACTTAAACAAAAATTATTTTCTTACACCCAATTATATGGCTACTATAAAAACAAAAAGAAAACCCAGGAAAGAAAAAGTGTTGTCAAGGATGTAGGGAAATTAGAACACTTGCACACTGTTGGTAGGAATGTAAAATGGTGCAGCCACTACACAAAACAGTATGGCGAGTCCTCAAAAAATTAAAAATAGAATTACCACATGACTCAGCAACTCCACTTCTGAGTATATGCTAAAAAGAATTAAAAGCACAGACACAAAGAGATACTTGTACACTCATGTTCACAGCAGCATTATTTACAACAGCCAAAAGGTTGAATCAACCCAAATACAACACTGACGGATGCACGGATAAACAAAATGTGGTATATATACATACAGCGAAATAATATTCAGCCTTAAGAAAGGAGAAAATTCTAACACATGTTATAACATGGATGGACCTTAAAGGAATTATGCTGAGATAAACCAGTCACAAAAAGACAAATATTGTATGATTCCACTTATATGAGACTCCTAAAGTAGTCAAATTCAGAGAGACAGAGAGTAGCAGCATGATTTCCAAGGGCTAGGAGGAGAGGTGAATGATGGATGAGTTATCGTGTAATGTGTAAAGAGTTTTAGTTTAGGAAGATGAAAAGAGTTTTGGAGATGGATGGTGGTGATGGTTACACAACAATATGAATGTACTTAGTGCCACTGAACCATGTGCTTATAAATGGTTAAGATGGTAAATTTTATGTTATGCAAATTCTAGCACAAATAATTAAAATTTTTTTCTCCAAATATAAAATAAACAGTTTGATTTGCATTAACATGAAAAAAAAAAGGCTCCCGTTGTAACATATCACATAGTTTAAGTTGGGTCCTTGAAATGATCTATTTCAAAGTCAACTAATATCAAAATGTATATGTTCTTCACATAAAATAAAACCACAGTATTAAGTACAAATCTGTTCCTAATGTTTTAACAACTATTTACTTAGTACTTACTACTTGCAGAAAAATCCCCAAATTATCATCATCATATCCGAAAGCACTCTGGGGCACAGCCACATCCAACCAATTCACAAGAGAATGTTGTAATCCAGTGATTTCCAAACTGGGAGGCTATGAAAACACAGAACAACTTCTGATACAATAATGGCGTAAGACCTACAAGTGATGGCGTCTACACAGATACCATGGACAAGCCACAAATCTGGCTCTGAATTCTCTTAAGGCCAAAACAGAAAAAGAAATACAATTATGCCCTTTTAATTGTCCACAAGGAAAAAAATATATCACTTCTTTAGGGAAAACAAACTCCCTCTTTGTCCTTAGCTCTAATTTCTCATTCAGGGTAATACATAGGGGATTAAGAGTATTCGAGGGCAAAATAATCAAAAATGCCGCTAAGCTAAATTGTTTTGAAATGCCCCTGAATAGAAATGGAGGGTGTAATTCCAACTTAAAAATCAGTGAGGGACATTTTTCAGAAAATCAAGAAAATATAGCCCAAGCTGTAGCATTCTGATGGTTTAATTTTAGGATAAAATTTAGAACATCTAGAGACATGGATAAATTCTATATATTCCAAAAATGTGACCTCGACTACGCAAAATTTTCACAAAAAGATGGACAGTGTTTCCTGTTGCAAACCTGGAATACAGGTATTCTGTGCATAATCCAAAGACACTGAAATATTCTTGGCCATCTGATTATTTTTAAAGTTGGTATCCTTTTGTCGAATCAAGAAATTAGCTTATAAATGTCCACATCAGCTTTGAAACAAGGTGGACTGTCTTCTCTAACGGATGAATTTTCCTAATTCAAGCTGTGTGTGATATAGTGTGCTGTTCTTCAGCATTGAATTTGGAGGCAGATCCCTGGATCTGGCTCTAAGTGTAGCCCCTCCTAGCTACATAAACTCGGGGAGGTATCGAACCCTCTCTCCAGGCCCTACTCTCACCTGTAAGAATGGAGGTGACGAGATCAACCATAACAATCATTTCAAACTGTGTTGTACGGAGGCACCTTAGTGGATGAGGAGGTGCTTTTACTTTTACCTCTCCTGTACACTGGCATCTACTTTAGCCCCCAATAAAACCTGAAAATCACCAGACTAGATGCTCTACAATCTAAGATTGAGTCTATGACTTTGTGATTTTAAACAACGCATCCATACCACAAAATAAAGTAACACAAATAAGTGAAGAAAATATTCAAAGTTAAGTCAGTTCTAAGAAATTTTATTAAGGAGAATTATATTCCTACACTTCATTTGCAATTCAGTTGTCTAGAACCCAGAACAACAAAATCTCCCTCATACCATCATTTTAAGTGAAGGGTGATTTCTCAAGTACCTCAAATAGGCACAGTGTCCTGAATGTGGCAAATAAAAAGACAGGTAAAGGAACAGATGGTATCACTGCAGCTTAGGATCCAACCACTGGATGTAACAATGTGTCCACTTCTCCATCCGGGAAGGCTGTGAGCTCCCTTCCTCAGAGGACAGACACCTCCTCTGAATCCCTTTCAACCACTGGGCGGAATTCCAGTGCTCTGGTCATTCCTACCACCACCGGCTGCTTCCCACCAGGGTTTCTCTGATCCAGCACCCCACGCCACAAACCACTTGAACGCCACTTCTCTGTCCCTGAATTGAGCAAAAAATCCTTTCAAGATATTTTTCTGAAAATAAAGCTCGGGAAGACTGTCTTAACATAAAACTGATGGGTTTATCCTTATCTCATTTGAGTCTCACAGCAACTCATGAAATAGAGAGAAAGGGTCTGTGTTAATAACCCTGTTACACAGGAGCAATGTAAGGCCCAGAGTCAGACAGCAAGGAAAAAGTCACTAATACCGGAGCCCATATTTCAGGACTCCAGGTAATAGGAGCTCAGACTCTACCATCTATGCCATCTTCCTAGGCCTGCCCTATACTCTCCCTAACTTTGCCATCAGTTGGACTGTATTAGGCATAACAAAAATCATCAGGTACATAATGATGAACCTTTGAGCATCTAAAGAAAATTAGACACAAATTATCTTCTTTTTCCTCCTTGGTGCTGGAGCCAGGGTTCTAAGGAGAAGTAAAGAGGAAGATAGACAATGTTGAGCAGATAATGGAAAAATCCTCCAGGTATTGGGGGTGGGGGGGTTAGAGTGTGGAAAACCAGGGAAACAGAAGAAAAAAGTGGGGGCAGAGGGCAAGGAAAGACGATCATTCTTCTTCCACTGCACAAAGTATCTAGGGGTAGAAAAGAGGGGGTGAGGGAAAAAGAGGAAGAAGCTGAGCAGCAGGTGGGGAAGAGAAATGGAGAGAAATGCCAAGCAATGAAAACAAGGAAAGTTAGGTAAGACAAAAAAAAAAAAAAAATTGGAAGTAGTCAAAACCTTCCAGAAACTTTAGGTATTTTAAATACTAGGAGGGCAGTACTCTACATACATTAGTAGTTCTCAGTCTGGAATGATGAAGTCTAGGAAATGTATTATTCAAGTCTATAAAATCATCAAAGTAATGGATAAAGCTAGCAGTGATATATTCACTATATTACAAAATACTAGAATTAGTATTGAAAATTGAAATCTAGAATTGAAATCTGGAAAGGAACAAATTTTGAACAAATTATCCACTTTAAGGAGCAGAGAATAATAAATGTATAGATACTAGGAAGAAAATAAACTCAAGGAAAAGTGATAGAGGTAACTATAGAAATTTTTTAAAAAAGATAAAATAGATAAAAACTAGACAGTTCTTTGAAAAATAATCAAATAAACAAAGCCTTAATGAGATTGATCTTACAAAGAGAGCAAAATTCATTTGGAAATAGCCAAATCAACATTAGAAGAAAGAAAATGGAAAAAGATTAGAAAAGGGAATACATATTACAGAATGAACATAAATTTAAAAGACAATTGAAGAATATTATGAACTTCCTTATAACAACAAATTTCAAAACTTAAATGGAAAGGATAAAATTCCTCGAAAGACGTAACTTGTCAAAACTGACCCAAAGAGAAATAGAAAACTAAAACAGCACTATAACCATTAAATACATCTAATTGGTCCAAAAAAAAAAAAAACAAAAAACTCACAAACGTGGTTTTATAAGAAAATTCCACTAAATTTTCAAAGAACAGACCATTTCAATTTTATACAACTCTTCCAGAGAACAGCAAAAGAGAGAATACTCCCAAACTCACTATATGAGGCCAGTGTAACCCTGATAATAAACTCTGATGAGGAGAGAACAAAAAAAGGAAATTACAAGCCAATCTCACTTATAAACAGATGTTAAAAACCAAAACAAACCAAATTGAGGAGAGTGTTAAAAATAATACATTATGACCAGATTAGGTTTAGTCCAGGTACACAGGATGGCTTATCAATAAAAAGAATCTAAAAATATAATTTGCCACTTTCACAAATAAAAGAAAAACCTCATGATTCTCTTGGTAAATGAACATTTGATAAGTTCAACACCCTTTCATGATAAAAAAATAAATAAAACTCAACAATATAAGAATGAAAGGGAACTTCATTAACCTGATAAATGGTAGGCGCCAAATATCTTTCTTAACATGGAATCGCTAGATTCCTTTTAAATACCAGGGATGAACATGGATTCCTACCACCTCGGCTGCTATTCAACATTGTCCCGAAGGCCCTAACCAGTATAGTAGAAAGAAAAAAAATAAATAAGAGGTGTAAGGACTGAAAGAAAGGAACAAAACTGTAATTATTCACGGACTGTCTACAGATACTGAACCCCAGTCTATCTTCATTATTTTTACTTTCTACTCCCCACTCACTCCTCTGCTCACTGCAGTCAGGCATCATGATGTCAAGCTTCTAAAACTTCCCGCATCAAAGACACCTGGCTACCAAATCGAACAGATGCGTTTCAGTTGCTACTTCACCTTCTTGGACCTCTTGTCCCCTGGTCCCCAGGCTGCTTTTCCTCAGTGCATTCCACTGGCTCTCTTTCTTCCACAGATAGTATTCATCGTTTGATTTCAAACTTTTTAAATGACACTTCTCCTAGTATTATTATTTACTCCTTCAGCCTCGATCACCATGTTTAATCAGGTGACTCCAAGTACTAAAGATTCCCAAGTTTCTATTGGACAAGTCAGGATGACCTTATTCAGATGTCATCATGTTCAAAGGTGAACTCATCCTCCTCCCCTTTCCTCCCTACTTAGTCACCTTCTATTCTGTGACTTATGCCATGAATGTGGGGTCATCTAACTCCACCTGCTTCATTCCTCACAATCTATGATCAGCTCCTACTCATACTGTTTATCTCAAAGTCTCTCTTCTCTCTGCTCTGTATCTTCCTTTCCTTTTCCACAGCCACCAACTAGGCTCAGACTCTGATTATCTCTCTCTCGAATTCCTGCACCTGGCCACTCTGCTTTCAGGCCTGCCCTCTAATCCTTCTCATAAGGAACAAATCTGATTAAATCTCTCCCCTGATTAGAATCTCTCAGTGATTCTAACTGGCCAAAATAATCCAAACTCTTCACGCATATTTTACAAAGTCTTTCAAGAAGACCGACCCTGCTTCTACTGATCTAGCCTTGACTTTCTCGTTACCTATCCCACTCTGTTCCAGTCTTAATGAACTATTTGCTGGAATTCATTCCTTTCTCTTCCCCCTGTATATGTTGTGCTTTCTGTAAGAACCTAGTCAGTCATCTGGCTCCTGCAGTAATCTCTTAAGTTTTATGAAGACAGGCTGGTACAGCAGTATCTGACAAGATGAACATTCTGTAAATACTTATTGAATTGAGGGGAAAATTTTACATAAAGTAATAGATATCAAATCTATGGTGGACCATTATAAAGTTGTATAGGGGTTACATCCTTAACACTGTGAAGTTAAAATGAGAGGAAAATTACGTCTGCCTGTAACTCATTCAAAACTCATTAGCTAGAGTAGAAGTCGGACACTGCACTCTGATTGGAAAACGGCAGTGAACAAGACAAACACAACTGCATCCAGGTTACAGCCTTGGTACTATCGTGAGATACAAAAACTCATGATGATAGATCTTGAGTCACACCAAGCATCACAAGGCTAATACATACACACAAACACAAACACTTCACGCTACTAATTAAAATCTTATGTATTTCTGTTCAAAAACTTCACAAAAGTTACCAAAATGAAAACCAGCTTCATTTTACACAAACTTCGCATTTATTTATGTCCCAGCTGCTTCCAAAACTAAGTTGTAGCAGTATATTTCTGGATTATATACACAACAAGCTAAAAATTCAGGAATAATGTGGACTAAGTAAAAATTCTAAATTCCTACTTTTTAAGGGAATTACAAGTTCTCTTATAATCTTCATGGAGCTGATATACACAATGATAACTACACAACCACAAATCACAATCCTTTTTAAGAGAATGTAAATGACAAAGTAAAAAACTGTACATAGAGCTTAAAGTATGGTGTTGCATAATTATTTTATGAAGTATGTATAATATTTAATATGTGCTTGGATCATATTTATATACTACCTTGATTATCAGTAGATGCATTTGCTTTTAATATGGAAAACCTAATAAGCTTTTTAATTTCTCCCCGTTCTGCAGAGTGCACAACTACAGAAAGGGTGATTATGGGGTTCACTTTCACCATCAATGAAATCCCCTAAAATTAATGTTTAAAGAGCTCCTAAAGAGGGAAGACTAGAGTCCTGCAATTATATTCACAGTGATACAAATCCCTTTAGGCCCCCAATCTAGTAAAAAGTAGTACTGGGACAAAGGCTAAAATAGCTCTCTGGGTCTTCATGTTCAGATTAAACAGCTACTCAATTCAAGCTGAGCTAACTTGCCAAAGTCAAGAGCTTCCGGGTCAAAATCAAACATTATTTGGACCGGAGATTAACTTTGCTGTGTCCTCAAGCTGAAAAGAAAATTTATATTTAGATCCCTATATTCTAGCCTACACATTACTCCACCAACACGCATTTCCAGCATTTTTCTCTTTTGCAAAAGATTCCTGCTAAGCAATGCTGTCTTCTAAATGAAATGCCTTCATTCTGTCTTTGAACCTAATTAAAATTAAGAAACTTTTAATAGCTTTAATAACTCTCAAAAGCTGGAAAATCTCTTCCCTGGCATCTTCCCCTCCTTAGTACCACCCTCCCTCCAAATCCAGAAAAAAACCTGCACAACAGAAAACACAAAACAACTAGCCACATGCTGTGAATGCTGGGGACCATGGTTCTCCACTGGTTTAGGCTGCAAAGAAAGCCTATGAGTAATCAAAAATCTCTAATCAAAACAAAGTTAAAAGCCACCTCCCCACTCCCCAACCCCAGTATAATTTCCCTTTCTCTTCTCAATCCACTCAAGCATTTCCCCTCCTGGTTTTTTTCAGGGAATTTTAGCGGCCTCTGAACAGCGGATGGTAAGTTCATCTCAATGTCTGCCAGGGCTGAGACATGCGAAAAATCACTAACTTGTAAGGTTATTTAGGACAATAATGTCTTTCAGTGCCTTACTCCTCCCACTCCGGCCCCACCTGACCTACTACCAGTATTTAGCCGAAAAAAATATCTTCACGGGCTTCACCCCTCAGCGGCTCTTCCCGCAGGAACCGATGCAAACACACAGCCGGCCGGCCGGGCAAGGTCCCCGGCTTCGCGCACCCCTCCCCACACGCCCGCGGCCGCGCTCCGCTCCACACACTCGCGCCCAACTCTTGTTGGATCCACTTACATCCCTGGATCTCGTCAGGCCGCCCTCCTCCTTCCCTCCCCAGCGTCCCCGGGCGTCCCCGAGCTGCCCCGGCGCAGGCATTTGCCCACCCACCTGGGCCGGGGCTCCCCGGCGGCGCGCTCCGCCCGGCGCTCCTCGAGGCTCCAGCAGGAATGCGCTCGGCCTGTTCCTCCGCCTTCACTCCAGCCCAGCCGGGAGGCGCGACCCAGGGCGGCACCGCAAGGTCTCCCTGAAGTAACCTTCGCGCGGCCCGCCCCCGGCTCCGGCGAGGTCGAGCAGAGGCGCGGCCCAGGACTGCGCCCGGGCCGCCCGAGGTCCGCGCTGGCCCCTCGGCCGCACCAACGCCCTCCAGGACTACCGCCGGCAAATGGCCTGCGGCGGGCGGCTCCGCGGCGGCTGGCGTCGTCCGTCCCTCCGTCCCTCCTCCCCTTCCCCCTCCCTCCCCCCCGCCGCAGCGCCCGCTCGCTCCGAGGCGCAGGTAGGGACCTGCCAGGGGGCTGCGGGAGCGGCGCGCGGCCCGCGGCGGGCTCGGCCGGGATTTCGGGGAAGGCGGCACCGCTCCCCGGGTTCTGCGAGCATCCGTGGAGGCGCCGGCCGGCGCGCGGCCCGCGGCGGGCTCGGCCGGGATTTCGGGGAAGGCGGCACCGCTCCCCGGGTTCTGTGAGCATCCGTGGAGGCGCCGGCCCGGCCCGGCCCGGCCCTGGAGCGGGCGCTGTACTGACGCCGGTCCTGCGGACGCGGCCCTGGCAACTTTTAAATGGCCAGCCTGTCCCCCGGGGAAAGCAGAGGGATTCTCTCTTCTGGAGTCTTCCATTCGAAGGTAACTGACACTCAGGCTTCCACTGAAGAGTTAACGGTCCGATTCCACAACAAAGACTGGGCTAGCCTGCACATATTTATTTTTTACACACTTCCTGGGCTACCATTTGAGCAATGAGGAAAACAACAGTATTGACCCTACTAACGTGAAACCTACTCGCGTGAAATAGGTGGTTTCTGATTCTGGCGACCCCTAAAGGGTGGACGAAGGCGTAAAGGTCAGGAAGACCCACCACATGCATGATACACTTAAAAGTGGGATGTTCAGGCTAATGAAATTCCTCATTATTAACTATGAGGCTCTGGTGAGGAAAAACAAACAGTAGTCTTAAACCTTTCTAAGGTATGTAAATCTGTCCTCGACTTTGGGAAGCAGAGTGATACTGAACAAAATTGAATATTTCTTTGACAAGATCCTAGGGTACTTTTAAGTTCGCCCTTCCAACAGTGCTGGCTGTATTTGCACTACAGATGAAAAACGTGTAAAAGATGAGACAAGGCCACACTCGGAAAAATGGGAATTAATGTCGGTGAGGTTTCAAGGTGTCTTTGAAAAGGCAGTTTTTTTTTTTTTCATTCTCAGTTGGTGACTAAATATTATCACATTTTGAAAAGTCACATTTGTCACTGAAGAAGAGACCTTGCTACAGAATCTTTCTCCCTAGGCCCTAAAAATTAGAGAAAGAATTCAGTTTGCAAAAGTAGTACCAGGCAGCAAAACAAAACAATGAACAACAAAGGCTACTTTGTTTCAGAAGGCAATTTACAAAGCACCTAAAATGTGCCAGGCACTGTACTGAGGAACTTCACATAAAATAACTCATTTGCATTCTCATTTTCAGATTTGGAAATGGAATTCCCAAACATATATTAATTTGCTCAGGGTCAAGATAGCAGAGTTTAGGTCCTGATTGGTCTGACCCAAAAGCTTGTATTCTTTCCTTTGTACATTCATTATTCATTTATTCAAGTATTTATTAACTGTCTACTAAATACCAAGCACTGTGCTAGAAACAGACGCTACAAAAATAAGGTACTTACTTGAGGAGCTCCAGTCAAGTAAATATATAATCAGACAAGTAAATATATAATGATACAATGTCATAAGCGCTGCAACAGCAAGGAACTCCTAGACTAGGAGGGACGTTAACTCAATTTTGAAGGGTGGAACCTGGGATTGCGAAATGGTAGCAGTCATCCAACACAGCAATCCTGAGAACTTTATCTAACAGAATGGCAATGGGGAATCTGTCTGCTGGGTTGGAGGAGACAGACAACTGAGATACAGGAAGTAAAAATGACAGGACTTGATTAAAAATGGGGCTGAGGAAGAAGAACGAGCCAGAGGCAGTCCCATGTTTCCGGCTTGAGTTATCCAACAGGTAACTTTGAGTTGAATCAGTAACTCAGTTCTAGGCACTTTGGTTTAGAAATGCCTCTGATGTATCCAAATGTAAATGTCCGAAAGGCAGCTGGATACAACTGGTTCATAGCTCAGAAGATCCAAAGTGGATACACCTGAATCATCATGGATTTCTGGGTTGAAGGAGTGAGTGGGTGAAATCATCCAGGGAGAATACTGAGTGAGAAGGCCACCCACAGAAACCTAGGGAATACTAACATGCAAAGCACAGGCATTAGAAAAGATGCTTTAGAAGAAGAAGACTGAGGAGGAGTTGCTATACAGGAAAGAGAAGCCAGAAGAGGGAGGCACCATGGAAATCACAGAGAAGCATTCCAAAAAGCAAGCAGTAGTCAAATGCCAGACCCTTTAAAAAGACAAGCAAGATAAAGATGTTCTCTGATTAGCAACAAGGAGATATTGGCAAGAATGGTCTCAGTGGACTAGCTGAGGAATAAAGAAGTAGAAACAGAAGGTATCACATTTTCAAAAACGGAACTGAAAAGGGATGTAGGGAGATAGAAGCTACAAGGGAGAATTCAGAAGAAGACAGGTAGCTGTTTTTGAAGATAGGAGACAGATGCCTCCAACAAAAGGAAAAAAGATAAAAATTGGAATGAGGGACTGGTAGGGAGTTGGTAGCATGTACAATGATCGCCTAACGTTTGACAAAAAATTTTGCTCAGAATAGAAATGAGAGAGAGAAAAGTGAAGGCCTGAAAGACATAAACATTGCAAATGAAAGAGAGAGGGGTTAAAGGACTCTGAACAGCTCAGGAAGCTAAATGAGTATTAGAAACCATGACTTTATAGAGTTATCAGTCCACATGAGGGCATGAATTCTCTCCAAAGACTTTAGCATCTGGTCCAGAGTAGCAAGTACCTTTGGCTGGTTCCAACTGAGAGTCTGAATCGTTTCATTATACCACAAGCTTGGCATCACTATCGTCCCAACCATACATTTGGGTTACATCCCTTTAGCAGTGAGGAGATTTAACATTTTATAAGTGAGTTTACACTAAAAACTGATTAGACTCATAATATCGAGGTGAGCTCAATAATACACAGACCCAGAGGGCACCAATGATGACTTCTGAATGACATTTTAACCACTTCTGATACCAACCTCTGGTGAGGAGAACTGTAGAAACAATGATTCATGAAACCAGTTTCTAGCCTTTTGAATGGAACTCTCAAAACAAGGTTAAAGAAAAACCACAGCCTTCATATTCTATTATAGTATGTTTCCCAAGTATATCATAAAACATACAGTAAAGTTGATCACAAACTTTACAGCTTATCTTATATATTGCTGTTTTTTTTCCGACAACATAAATAGTGTTATTTCAAGTAAAATACGCCTACATAATGCCTCATTTATGTAGAGGTCATGTGGATACCTGGAATATCTAGGCTGTATCACAGAATCTCCAAATAAGCAAAGAACACCCACATACCAGAAGGCCCCAGACCCTAAAGCCTGTGCTCATTGTCAAGCCCCAAGTTTCTCACACTAAGCCAGCTTACTCTTACTGTGGACATAATTTTACCAAGTTTGGTTACTGGTTTTCTTTTTAACAAACGGGAGATTAGTAAGAGTAAATCAGAAGGGATCAGTATTCCACTGCTAGAGACAAGCACCCAGTTGGTCTAAAAAACAGGAGAGAAGAAAATTTTAGAACCGTAAGGAGTAAAAAGGAATTCGAAAAGCATTAGCAGGATTGGGCCATTTAATCAAAAGAGTCCCGTAAACATTATCCCCTGACGGTATCTCTGTATTAAGGCAAAGAGTAATTACAAACATACAAAAGGACAATCCTGAGGCACCCAGAAGAGATAAAGTATGAAATCTTCAGTTTAAGAAGTAAATGTGTAAGATTCAGAGTAACTGTCCTCAAAAAAGGTTAGAATAAAAACGTTTTTTCTGCTGCTGGGGCTGGGGTCACTTACACCTACCGGGTCCCTATTCTGTGCCAGGTGCTATGCAGTGTTTTGCCAATCGGATCTCATTTACTTCTCAAAACACTCTTTTTTGGTTGGTCACCACTTTGAAAAGGAGATTGTGTTTTACTGAGGTGAAGACAGAGATTACACAGTAGAGCCAGGAACTGGACTCAGGTCTATATGAGTTCAAGCTTATCATTGCTCTTCTAATAAAGTTTTTGGATGATGAAAATAAAATTTATGGGGCTTCCCTGGTGGCGCAGTGGTTAAGAATCCGCCTGCGGTTCGTGCCCCGGTCCGGGAAGATCCCACATGCCGCGGAGCGGCTAGGCCCGTG
>NC_041232.1:38226102-38260133 GCF_002837175.3 Physeter macrocephalus
AGTGAGAGGCCCGCGCACCACGATGAAGAGTGGCCCTCGCTCGCCGCAACTGGAGAAAGCCCTCGCACAGAAACGAAGACCCAACACAGCCAAAAATAAATATAAAATAAATAAATAAATTTTTTAAAAAAAGAAAATTTATGATGCCTGATACATAAGGCATTACAGTGCACAATTATTCCACTCTGACCTCAATTAAGTGATTAAATTCCTATGTTGTAATTCTTAACTACTTGATAAGACCAACTTCAATGATGCCATTTATCTTTCAAATATTTTTTAGGCCTTCTCATCGTCTATAATCATATTTCTGAGAGGGAAATCCATGGACTTCTACTGAGGGCCCCACAGGGTTGATATTTCATAGAACTACTAAAACGAAAAATCTTAAAATACTCTAAAAACAATAAATGCCATTTACTAAATGCATACTTTGTGCTCTTGTGATATGCTAATATGGTCTATATACATATTATTCATCTACATACATCTGATCTCCACACCCAACCATCAGGTGTTTACATATCTTCATTCTTCAGAAACTTGCCCAAGGTCCTACAATCGGTTAGGGAAAGACTGAGATTTAAAAGATGTCCATTAGACTTTCAGACCAGGGCTCTTAATGACTTTCTACATGGTCTCTCTTATTTGAAAGATGTATCAAAGTTCAGAGAACTTAAGTAGCCCATCATCTCTTAAATAATAAGTAATAAGGATGGAAACACAACACAATCATTCCATAGTCAAATAAATTTTCTTTAGACAACACTACCTCCTCCCAAAACAAGATAAAACCAACGTTAAAGACACAGAAGCTCCAAGATGCCATCAGAGAAAAGGGGTCACAAGTGTTAATTAGACAGCATCCAACAATAACAACCATGGACTTACACTCAGGGCTTACTGTGTCAGAAACTATGCTAAGCATTTTGCTTACAATTATCTTACTTAATCCTGATGACTAATTTTAAAGGCGTAAAGAGGTTAATTAGGCTAAACTTTAGGCTAATATTCTTGCACATGTAAATTTACACACAGAGGTGATTACCTAGGCTATTTTTTTTAATCTGTTAAAGATTAGGATAGGTTGGCTTCTTCAGAAATTAAAGTACTTCTAATCTAGTGTTCACCTTAAAACTATACAACCCGAGAACAAAAAAGTTATCAATACATTCATCAGATACCACACAGGAGATGTGAATTTAGTTTTACAAGGTAATATTACCTGAATCCTGTAACATCGTAATTTGTTCTGTTTTGCAATGTTCTGCAATTCTATCATCCTATTTGGATTTATTTAGGTCACTAAATCATTCCTTGTTTAAACAAGCTAGAAAATGAAATTTGCAAAGCACCAAAAGTAGAAATGCTGAGAAGGGATATTTTCAAACACCATTAGGAGAATCAACCATTTAACATGTTTAATGAACAATTATGTTTTCCCATGGTATTTAATAGAATTCTGTTGAAAGACTTTCTGTAAGTCTGTTTTAAATGAATTCAGATTATTATTACATATTTTTTCTTACTCTCCAAATAAAATAATTATGGAATTTGTGGTATATATAACAAACAGAGCATTTTTAAAATTTCACATGAATTCACAAGGCTTCTTATTTTAATGATGGGAAAATAAAATTTTAGATCCTTACATATAAGAGAAACATATATAAGATCATTTTCATCTATCTTGTTTTACCCCAAAACCTAATCTCTAACCAAAAGGCAAGAATAAGAAAGTCAGTGTCCTTGGAGGGTACTGTGCTAAGTGAAGTTAAGTCAAACAGAGGAAAAACAAATACCATATGATTTTACATATATGTGGAACCTAAAAAAAAAAGAGAAAAAAAAGAAATTTGGTGTCTTAATCTAAAAAGTTGAAGATTAAACGTGTAGAAATTAAATGCAAAACAAAGCCTATTGCTACTTGGCTTGCATTAAAATCATGAAAATGAAGGAAAAAACATAAAAAATAAAAATCTTAGTTCAGGGAAAACACACCTTAATGACTTTTCAGTCCTTAGAAAAAGAGTTACTAATGGATGGCATACCACTTTTACTCATATTTGGAAGATCAAATGGCAAATTTTTAAATGGGAGAGAGCAAGCAGCAAAGAGCACAAAAAAATATTTAATCCATTAAGCTGAGTTCACATAGGTAAGTACAATAACAATCTATTTTCTAAATAAAAGTATATATTTTTCATATAGACACCTTTTGTTTCTAGAATATTTTCATAGTCCATCTTATCAAAATGTCACGACAACCCTGAGTAGATCAACTTTAAACATACTTGTTAAATATGGGTACATAAACAAATTAAATGATATGAACAGAAGTTATTTCAGAATTATTCTGCTTAATCAAGAATAAATAAGTTCTAACTTTTGGTGAAAAATGAAGCTGTCATTGCCTTTATTAACTCTATTTTCTCCTACCTTTGGACAGTTTGAAAGCAAGGATGTATTGGATGATCAAGTGTGACACCCAAACAATTATTTTAAAAATTCAGTTCCAAACTACCTACCCCTTCTTGTTTGGTGAAGAGATTAAGGCAATCACTCAAAGCTACACAAGTTTCTCTAGAAGCTTCAGAGACAACTCCAACTTTCTGAAGGAATGATGGAAGCATTTCTATAAATAAAAAAATAAATAAAATGAGTAGGATTTTAAGTAATCTTAAAGTAAACTAAGACCATAAACGTATTTTTATATCTACTAACCTCATGTTTCCTTCTAGCTGCCTTAAGCAAAGCATATAGTATATTCCTTGGGCATCATAATTAAGCACCTACTGTATGCAGGGCACATAAATTAGTACAGAAAAAGAAAGAACAAAGCCTTTACTTAGAAAAGCCTATATCCTAAAAGGAGAAGAGCCAGGACCTATTTAAAAAAAAAAAAAAAAAAGGTTCATAGGAATAAATAATATAATGTTTAAGAAAAACAGCTGTCAAGAAGGACTGATATCATTATTTATAAAACATTAACATTTCCTTTCATGATATTCATTACTAGATAAGTAATTTTATTCAAAGGCAAAGTGCTAAAAAGAGACAAAAATAATCCTGTAGTTGTCAAGGATGGCTAAAAGACCTGAAGGCGGCATTAACTCAACTTCCCCTACTTCTTTTTTTTTTAAATCTCATTAATAGGTTTTTAATATGATTTTTAAAAATTTATTTATTTATATTATTTATTTATTTTTGGCTGCGTTGGGTCTTCCTTGCTGCATGCATGCTTTCTCTAGATGCGGTGAGCGGGGGCTACTTTTCATTGTGGTGCGTGGGCTTCTCATTGCATTGGTTTCTCTTGTTGCGGAGCACGGGCTCTAGGCATGCGGGCTTCCATAATTGTGGCTCGCGGGCTCTAGAGCGCAGGCTCAGGAGTTGTGGCGCACGGGCTTCGTCGCTCCACAGCATGTGTGAACTTCCCGGACCAGGGCTTGAACCCTTGTCCCCTGCGTTGGCAGGCGGATTCTTAACCACTGCGCCACCAGGGAAGCCCTCCTGTACTTCTAATTTGGATAAATGTTTCATATAAATAGGTCTTTCACTCTCAAAAATATGTCCCTGTCAAGGTCCAGCATCTTTCAGTATATGTTAAGTTGGGAAATAAATGATAATATCAGTACCTCCCCTGGACCCTTAAAGAAAATCTTAATCCACTTTACCATTACATAAAACAAACAAACAAAACAAAATAACATAACGTTGGCAAGAGAAAGCTGTAAAATACACACACGTCACTTAAACAAGTGAAATGTCATATCCTGTCTAGATTAATGTGACAGAAATGTCACATTGAAATAGCTTGGGATTTTATGTTGATTTTACATTAGGTCCTTCACATCTGTCCCTTCCATCAAATAAAAAAAATTAAGAAAGCTTTAAGAAAAAATAAAAGAGAAAGACAATTAAATCTGTAGCATCCTATGTATTTTCAGTAATTTTGATTTACCTAAAACACTATTCTTAAAATATGGTAAACAAGGTCAATAAACAAAGAATCAGGTAAATCCAAATGCCAGCAATTTGCAATGATTAGGCCATAAAACAGTGGGTCCCATCAAGAAACAAAAGTTTTCAAATGGGAAATGGAAAGAAAAATAAAATCTACAGAGAACATATGACAATTATATATATATATATATATAGCCATTATTCTAAGTGATAAAGTTGTATTGCTCTGTTTTCTTTTTTAAACTTTCCAAATTTTTTATACGAACATAATTTATTTTAGCAAAGACAAGTCCTTTTCTTGGAAAAATTATTTCTCAAAACTCATAAGGCAAAAGTGGGCAACAAAAGGAAAAGGTCAGGGACTTCCCTGGTGGCGCAGTGGTTAAGAATCTGCCTGCCAATGCAGGGGACACGGGTTCGAGCCCTGGTCCAGGAAGATCCCACTTGCCACGGAGCAACTAAGCCCGTGTGCCACAACTGCTGAGCCTGAGCTCTAGAACCCGTGAGCCACAACTACTGAACCCGTGTGCTGCAATTACTGAAGCCTGCGTGCCACAACTCCTGAAGCCTGCGCACCTAGAGCCCATGCTCCGCAACAACAGAAGCCACTGCAGTGAGAAGCCCGTGCACTGCAACGAAGAGTAGCCCCCGCTCGCCACAGCTAGAGAAAGCCCACGTGCAGCAACGAAAACCCAACGCAGCCAAAAATAAAACAAATAAATAAGTAAATTTATAAAAAAAAGAAAAAAAAAAGGAAAAGGTCAGAGTGAATGAAAGTAATAAGAATCTTTCATTAATATCTGGATATAACCACCAAATGACATTTTAACATATTTTTCATCTTATGGAATAGAATTTCCTAGCTATTCTTAATAATACCCAAATAATTTAAAACTACTATATTCTAAAATAATTTTGACTTTACATACTTTTTCTTTTTGAATCTTTGATACACACTGTGAAGATTTATTCTGTACTTAGTTGCTAAACAGCAAAAGAGAGTACCATATGCTAGATGCCATGTGACTTAAATAGTACCTCAACAGATGTCTTACACAGAGCTGGGGACCAGGGATGTGAGGAGATGCACATGAAAAAACAGACACAGCCTCTGCCTTCCATAAATTATCTGGGTAATCTAGAAATTTTCCATTTTCATGGCACAAAGGATAGGAAGATGGTAGCATAGCCATTCATGGATACATTTCTTTTTATTAAATGCCATCACATGCTTAACCATCTCCAATTTTGTCTATGTTTTAGATATCTCACTTAAGATACTTGTTGATTAGCATAAAACAAACATTAAATCTCTAAATAAATTTTAAGGAGAATTTTACAAATTTTTAAACAAAACTGACTCTGCAAGCTTTCAAAAGACATTCTAAGAAATATATATTAAGACAAGTTTATAAGAATCTATTATTCAGAGTGTGTCAAATTCTTCTGTCCAAAACAGAGTCAAAGGTTACGTAACTTGTCTGACAATCTAGTATTCAAACAAGATGTCGGAATTAATATTAACTTGCACGGTGGGACGGTGTAAAAACCACGGACTTTGGCAAATACTCTGGGCAGTGCTGCATATCAGGGCCACTCGGTTCACACTGGCGTGCCTCTTATACAATGCCATCTGCATACTGATTACATAAAAGGAAAACTGCTAAGCTTCTAGAAAAGTTACCAACTGGGAAATCACTTCAAATATGTTTTAGCCAACTAATATTTAGAGACTGAGCCGTAATAAATAAATGCAAAAAGGCCAGTATGTTAACATATCTGGCCTACTCTGAGAACTGGACACTGTTAATTTGAAAAAAAAAAAAAAAGTTATTTTTTGTACTAAAAATATTGTTGAACTTGGGAAAGATGCTGGAAGATCATATGTGAAAAGCTTAACTTTAGAGACATGTATAAAAAGCTCACAATCTGTCGTTTTCATGATTACACTGTACAATTTTTAATTGGGTAAGTTTTAAAACTAGTGGGGAAGAGCTTGTTTCTTGTTGTTAACAAACTAAACCCTAACACAGAAAACTTCCATTGTTCTCCTTATATAGAAAAAGTCCACACTCCTCAGACTAACATTTAAATCGTTCCATAAACAGTCAGCTTCAGCCAGACGGTTTTCCTGGAAATATTTGTTTTCCTAGAAATATTAACCTATTATATTTTACTGCTTCTAAACCTCTGTTAAAGATGTTCCATCTTCCGTGAATAATGGAAATAATAATTATTCATATTCAGAAGTTTCCCCACTTAACTAAAACTTTTTTTTTTCAAGGCCAAGTTTAAATGCTATCCTCCCCACTGAGCCATCCTTAAATATCACTGTGGGATGTGACCTCTCCTACTGGACTCCAAAAGTAGCCACATCCACTTGTAATAGAGAACATGGGTATTGTACGTATGCTGAATCTCTGCTACCCTCGGTAAACTCTAAACCTCTTTAAGCCCCCAAATACCATGCACTGAACTTTGTACAAAGGAAAGACTCAAATGTTAAAAGACTAAGGAAAATAATAAAAATATTTTATTCCCATGGCTTACATAGAAAATCCATATAGTTTTGGATTATTTAATTTTACATCAAAAGAATTACCGTATTTTAGTTTAAAAATATATAAGATACCAACATTTTCATTTATATTACTACAGGTTGGCTAATTAGGGCAGATTGATAAATTATTTAAAACTACATTTTCTTTTTACTTGAGGCATAAGAAAACATAGTTTGCCTGTTTTTCAACATTCACTCAAATACTTCTATCACTGGGGATAAGATATTTAAAAAAAAACAAACTGGATGAATGGCATTTCATTTCCTCAACCTAGTCCTCCTGGGAACAGTGCTGCCTTAAGTGTGTGTTTTCTTTTTAAAGTAAACACAAATAGCAGAGAGAATAAACAGTCCCAAAACTATCTAGTGACAAAGCTAAGGTCATCGGAAATAAAGAAAATATCAAAACAAGACAATTTCTCTCTTATGGTGAAAAAAATGCAGTGCATCTGACTACGTGCATGAGAGACATGATCTAACCTGCATGAGAAGAGGTGTTTTTAAAGTTATCTCATACCCAATTGGAATTATATAAATGCCTCAAGAAAATCAGTACTCTCTCCTCAAAACGGAGAAAAAGATGTCTGCACATAAAAATCAACTATTCTTCTAAAACACTTCTACTACATAAAGCCGTAACTTAAAAAAAAAAAAATCGAGATTGGTAACGTTATATAAGATGTAAGAATACATATTTATCTGTTTCTTGTTCAAATTAAGATCATTAGCTTGAAATCAATCACCCACTAAACAAGTACCACTGACCATTCGATCTGTATGTCTACATCTATACAACTTATGCTAGTTGCAACAGAAGTATAAAATATATAGTTCAGAACAGCATGTGTTAAATGAGTTAAAGCATGAGTTAAATAAGAAGATAATAAAAGGGATGTTATAAGATATAAATAGCAAACAAATTGTACATACATAAAAATGTTACATATTCAGAGAAAAGAGTTAACTATTATGGGATGCAGTAATAAAGTGGAGTTTGATAAAAGTAATGGGGCTTGAGCCTGATCTTGAAGAATAAGCTTTTTTATTGTTAAACACAATGCCCAGTAAAACGAACATATCCAAAATATCTGTAACTATTATTTTCAGATAGTACTGAAAATACTGATCCTGAGAAGAAGAGAGTTTCAGAATTATGAGAACTCAAGAGGTTAGAGGATTTGCATCCACCATTTATTGAGTGGCTACCATGTGGCAGGCACTACACTCCACATGCTGGAGATAGGGCGTAAGTAACTGAGAAACAGTTTTTGTCCTTACAAAACTTGCAGTCTAGCAAGGAAAACAGAAAATAAAACAATTATTATTGAATGAACAGTATTGATCAGAGGGTGTCTTTAGAATAGTAAGAGGGAAAAACATATTTGTTGGAAAAAATAAATTGAATTAATTTAAAATTTTAGAAAAGAGTGTACCAGTTAGGAAGACCTTTTGGGGTCAAAACAGGGAAGAAACCAGCAGGACTATATGAAATGTATTTTGCATTCTTTTGCAAATAAGAGTGAACGGAGGGCTTCCCTGGTGGTGCAGTGATTAAGAATCCACCTGCCAATGCAGGGGACATGGGTTTGAGTCCTGGTCTGGGAAGATCCCACATGCCGTGGAACAACTAAGCCTGTGTGCCACAACTCCTGAGCCTGAGCTCTAGATCCCAAGAGCCACAACTACTGAGCCCACACACCTAGAGCCCGTGCTCCACAACAAGAGAAGCCACTGCAATGAGAAGCCCACGCACCACAAGGAAGAGCAGCCCCAGCTCCCCGCAACTACAGAAAGCCCACGCATAGCAACAAAGACCCAACGCAGCCAAAAATAAATAAATAAATAAATAAATAAATGTATAAGAACAAAAAGTGAAGGAAGGCAAGGAGGAAGATTTTATTGATTAAAATCTCCATCAAAGGCTATCACTGGGGACCTCCCTGGTGGCGCAGTGGTTAAGAATCTGCCTGCCAATGCAGGAGACATGGGTTCGAGCTCTGGTCCGGGAAGATCCCACACGCCGCAGAGCAACTAAGCCCATGCGCCACAACTACTGAGCCTGCAAGCCAGAACTACTG
The DNA here is from genome assembly GCF_002837175.3 of Physeter macrocephalus. NCBI lineage: Eukaryota > Metazoa > Chordata > Mammalia > Artiodactyla > Physeteridae > Physeter > Physeter macrocephalus. The sequence continues at coordinate 38,234,704 of NC_041232.1, forward strand.
AGCCTGAGTGCCACAACTACTGAGCCCGCACGCGTGGAGCCTGTGCTCCATGACAAGAGAAGCCACTGTAATGAGAAGCCTGTGCACTGCAATGAAGAGCACCCCCACTCGCCACAACTAGAGAAAGCCGCGCACAGCAACGAAGACCCAACGCAGCCTAAAATCAATTAATTAATTAATTAATTAGGAAAAAATAAAGGCTATCATTGGATTTGCATCACTCCTGACTGTACTGTCCTGGCAATGAGCTCCTAACCTTATTTGTGGTAGTGATCTTGTGGGAAAAACCAGTCAACAAAGTAAATGATTCAGGTAGAGTCACATGTGACCTAGGGAGCTCTGTCTCCAGCAAAGTCAAGAGAGAGGCACTAGTAGGGTCTGTGCCCCAACAAATAAGGTGAAGAGTGAGAGAATTTGATGATGTTTTCTCCTATAGACTGGGCAAAATAAATACGAGTAATAAATCACTTAGTTTCATAACCACTTTGCATCTCTATTTGATTCCTCAACCTGGCTGTCTGAAAGGAAGCCTGGACCCGGGACAGCAGCTCCCTCTCCAGTGCCCTGTATGACAGACCTGGGCAGGAGCAGCTGTGGTGGCCTGAGCTCTGCTTGCTCTTTCCACCCCTTCTAAGACCTGAGGAGGCTGGGTCTGCCCAGAGGAGAAGATGGAAACACAAAGTGCTACAGTAAAGGGGATTAGTGCCACGACAGGGAAGGTGGAGGGTGATTTGGAAACACATAGTAAGAACACTTAGGCCCACCTTAGAGAAGCCAAGAAGTTTCTAGAAGCACACTTAAAAGATGAGGAAAAGCTAGTACTTCACACAATGGGAACAAGACCCTAAAGCATGAGAAAAGTTCAGTGCTACTGAACATTGAGTAAGAGGAAGGAAGAGGTGAGAGGTGAGACTGTTGATGTGAACAGACACAGGTCAAGGTAGAGTGCAATTACCCTAAGGCACTGGAGGCCACAAGACCTGATCTGTCTTTAGAGGCACCTCTCAAACCACACCGTGGAACACTCCCTGGAGGCAGCATGGCCAGACAAGAGGGGCTGCAACCTACAGGCAGGACGGCTGTGGCCTACGTCAGTGTACTGATGGGGGGACAGAGAAGGGGACAATGGAGAGACAAAGGAGACGCAGAACGTGCTGCGCAGGAAGGATGCGCTCCAAGGTTAAGACGACTCCAAGGTTTGGGCTCAGGAAATTGTATCAAACAGTCATGTGTTCTTTCAGATGAAAAATACCAGAAAGAACCTCAGGACAAGAAAAGAGAAGAAAAAAATTGACAGGAAAAATAAAGAGGATTTCTTTTTTGCGAGCTGGAAACTTCAGCCCTGCATCAATCCCACCGTCCCCTTGAACTTCTGAACGGGAGACTGTAAGGATTTGAACAGCACGTCAACTACAGCAGCCAAGTGACTGTCCTCAACAAATTCTACCTTTCACTGTAGAGCAGATCTAGGGATGAAAATCTGTAACCTTTTCTAGTTCACAGATCAAAAGTTTAGGAGTAAATATAGATTTCTCCATTTAGTCCAGACTCATTATTGGCTAAGAGCAGTCTCTGGAGCCAGGGTGCCCAGGGGCACGCCCTGTCTGGTTTATTACTAGCTGTGTGACCTAAGACAAGTTATCTAAGCTCTCTGTGTCCCTGTTAGCTTATTTATAAAATGGACATAATAGTTGTTATGTGCTAACACTGGGTTGTTATAAGGAATAAAAGAATTAATACATGCAAAGTATACAGAACAATGCACAAAAAAAAGGCTGTATGTGGCTGCTGTTATTCTAGATAATACAATTTGTGGATTACTGATATATTTTACATTAGAAAGTGCATGGGACGGTTGTGGTACCTGGCTTACTAAGTTGATGGAGAAACATCCCTCTAACCCCAACCCATAAAGATGCTGATAAAATAATAATAATTAAATAATATACAGCAGAGTTTGAAAGAACAAAATCCCAGATATGCTGGAAACCAACAGAAAAGTCAAGGCTGACAGAAGAGGCGCATGCCAGTGAGGGCGTGGTAGGCAAGGCCAAGCACAGGGGTGTCAGAGGTCAGCTAGGACATAAAGCAGGGGCTGAAAGCCGTGCCTTCACACCTACATGAGGGGGAGATGTGGCTCTGGTCTCACCAAGCAGAGCAAGGCCTTGACCCCCAGTGAAAGCAGAAATGGGCTCAGGGAAGCAGTGGAGAAGGGCATTTTCTGCCTAGTACTGTAGGTGGGAATCATGAAAAATAGAAATCCCTAGGCTCATGCTGCATCTAGATATGCAATCCAATTTTAAAACTATTACATCCTCAACAGAAACAGACACAGAACTACTGCGTAGGGACACTTCCATAATCCAGGAGGCAGAAAAAAACAGGCTCTCGATAAAAAGCTAAAATCCACCGTGAAGGAAACAATCCATCCCAAGGGACAGTTAGCCACAACAACTCGCGATGTAAGAACATGCTCAACTCGAGATGTAAGAAGATGATGAAAAGGGCTTTAACTTTACACACTTAAAATTATGAGAGATAAAGTTCGAAATATATGTAACATGAAAGAACAGGCTTCTATGGAAAAAATTAAAACTTTAAAACCGCCACCTAGAATTTCTAGAATTACGAAATACAATTAGGATTAGAAAGTCAAAGGATTAAACAGCCAAAATAGATCAAACTGAGGAAGAAACTGAAACTAGAAAACAGATCTGAGGAAACTGCTCAGAATGTAACAGAAAAATAGAAAGAGAATGAGGAACTAAGAGGTGGGGAGTAAATAAGAAGGTTCCACACATACCCGCGAGGAGTTTCAGCAGAAGAGAACAGAACGGATGAAGAAGCATAGTGTGAGGAGAGAACAGCAAAGAACTTTCCCAGATTGAAGAAAGAATGAATGAGTCTTTGAATTAAAAACCATCTCAAGCAGCAGATATCAAGACAGATTAAAACTGCAAAACACCAAAGACAAAGTGGAGATCTTTGAAAAGCCATAAGTGAATGTAAAAAGAAGAAGAAAGAAAAAAAAAAGACTTCACCAAAGAATCATCATTAGAATATCAGAAGCCAGAAGAAATTGGAATCACATCTTCAAAATGCTAATGGACGGTAACTGTAACCCAGTGGCGGTAAAAAAAAAAAAAAAAAACAAGATTTAGATGAGAGAGAAATTCTACCACCCGCAGATCCTCAGTGAAAGAACTACTCACAAATCTGCCTCAGGAAAAACACTGAATCCAGAAAAGAGTAGGATATAAAATACAATGGCACTGACTGCAGAACCCCTATTGGTAAAAGAATGCAAAACACTCTCCATTGTGGACAGCTTCTTCCCCAATCTGTTTGTCTCTATATAAGGTCGCACAGAATTGTACAATCTGTTCACTCATTAACTTGACAGAACAAATGCAGTACTTGTTTCTCCCTGAGTTCAATAGAAATGAGTTATAAATTTATTAGCTAAATACGTTATTCATTTTATTCACTCAAAATGCGTGTGTGTGTGTATGTGTGTGTGTGTGTGTGTGTGTGTGGATGGGAGGGGAGGAAGGGTAGGAAGGAGAGGGGGAGAGAGAGGCAAGCGAGCAGAGGCACCTCCCACATGCCGTGCACTGTTTAGGAGCTGAGGATAATCGGTGAATAAAACAGACCAAAGTTCCTCCCTTCGTGGAGTTTATATTCCAAAACGAGAGGCAGACGATCAACTCCACACACATATATAGGAAGGTTGATAAGTGACAAAGAGAAGAATAACACAAGGAAGAGGATAGCCAGTGCCGGAGCTGGAAGTTTAGCCAGGACTTGGTATCAGTAATGTCCTGGCAGGAAGAGCCGGCAAAGTCAAAGTGTAACTGAAAAGAATTTTAAAAAGAGATGACTCACAAAGATGAGGAGCGTGAGCGAACTAACAGAGAGGCATGCAGGACAGTTACTACCCTGGGAAAGAGGGGCCGAGGGAAGGTACAGTAGGAGCTGGAGTCACAGAATGGGGCCCTGGGCCGGGTGGAGCCCAGCAGCAGGGTTAGACCACAGCCTGCAGGAGGGAGCAGGGTAACCCCGACCTACTCCTCCTCCCACCCCTCCACCTATCTCCGCACAGGACCTCCCATTAGCTGGACCCAATCAGAGGGCCAAGGGCAAAGAAGCCCTAGTAATACTTCTAAAGTCGACAGTGATCACGGGCCCAGGGCACCAAGCAGGGCAGAGAACAGCCGTGGAGGAGCAAACCAGTGCAGGCGGCAAGAGAGGGCCTCAGTCGGAAGGTTCTGCTGGAGTAGAGACCTGGGGAGGGAGGGCAAACCCTGGAGTAAAGCCTTACAGGCAGAGGTGCCAGAACACCCGCCCAGGCCCAAGGCAGCTTTGAGGGACAGCAAGAAGGTCAGTGAAGAGGCAGGCGGGGGAACCAGGAGATGAAGACAGAGATGAGAGGGACTGGAAGGCTCTGTAGATCATTAGAAGGACTCTGTCTTTCACTCTCAGTGAGAAGACCTGGAAGCAAATGGATGTTTTGAGCAAAGGACATCAACCCACTGATGCTTTAGAAAGATCCCTGGGGCAGGGACTGTAGGGACAAGGGTGGGATCCGAGTCAGGAGGCTGTTTTAATAGTGCATGTAGGAGACGAGGGTGGCTTGGACTGGGGTGGCAACGGTGAAGGTGGTGATAAGAATATTTACTCAAAGCCTAGAATTTTGAGGCGAGTTTTAAGTGGGTTGAATAAAAGTGCTTTTCCTTTTAAGATTTTTTTCTTTTAGATAACTGAAAACATGCAAATGTCTTTAACCAGGGATTTACTATATACATTTAGTAACATGCAATAAAGTACATGCATTAAACTTGACATGTAAAGTAATATATCTTTTTTGGAAAGTAACTTAGCAGTATATATCAATAGGTTCAAAAATGTTAATATACTTTCACCCGTTAATCCCACTTCCAAGAATCCTATGGTAATAAAGTGATGTGATTAAATATAAATGTACAATACAACATTATTTATAATAGTCAAAACCTGGCTGCTACACCTAAGGGTAAATTTAAGGTTGTCGGGGAAAACAGATTGATGGCATGGCTTTCAGGAAGTCTTCCAGAAGCTTTATAAGTTTGAGTGATTTTATTTGTTTTTGCAACCAGGCTTTTGGTAAAGATAAAATAGTAGAGATTTTAAAACAGCATTCTTTGCACCTTGAATGATGTGTTGCCAATGTCAGATACATAAATTTGGCATTAATCCAGGCAGAAATTAGGTTTAAGGTCCACTCATGAAAACGAAAGCATTATTTTAATAGAGGACATTTCAGACCAAAGACACAGTGTTTGGTCAAAAGTGTTTACGGGGGTCACGGGGGAGAAGAATTGTAAATAAAGCTAAAAAATCAGTTTGTGATCGGGCTATGAAAGTCCTTAAATGTCAGGATAAAGAGTTTGCATTTTATTCTGTAGTTTCAAGGACACTTAAAAGATTTTCTCAACAGAAAAAAAAAAATTTATAATAATTTTTTTAAAGTAACTTTCTAAAATTAATCTGGCAGCAATAATGCAGTATTTCACAGAATTTGAGTTGGAAGAGTTCCTGAAAGGCTTCCGATTCAATTCCCTTTAAGGATGGAATGCAGGAGGTTCCCAAAGGCAGGGAGACTAAAGGACAGGCTGCTGCAGTGATTTGGATTGAGGTGGTGCAGAGCAGAACAGGTACCGTAGAAGATGCAATAAGGAAGAAAGGCATTAAGTCTTAAAGTTCATGTTCATATAATTTTGTACTAAAATGTAAGACAACTAACAATTTCAACCACAAGAACTGGACTCTGCCCACGAACACTTTAGTTTTTCGTCTTGAGAAGTCACTGGCAAACTATGCAGACAGTTTGGAACAGGATGTGTATCTATCAGCTTCCTTTAATAAAACACATGGTACAAGATTATTCTGTACAATCCCTTGGCATTAAGAGCAGACTCAGTTACTTTCAAAAGTCCAATTCCATTCATGAAATTATCTCAACCCTATTTACTTAGTATTTACATAAAATGTAGTTTTATTTATCTACACCGATCTTTCAGAAAATAACGTCTATAATTTCTGAACATAATTCCTATACATAATTATGTATAAACCCACTGACTTTTACTGTAGATATATGAAATTGAATTGTCAGATCACAGTCAAATATTTCAAAGTTTCCCAGATGACACTGTCCAAAATGAAACACTCTTGTGGTACTGAGTATCATGTATGTCTCTAAGAGCACAAAAGATGCATGCCATCATTATGAGTGACATGTCATACCAATGATCTAAACCAAGAGATCTGACTCAAGGTTTAAAAGAAAAAAACAACGTAATTTGGTTGTAGTTCTCATATAATTTCTTTCTTTGGTCCAAGTTAAAGAAATTAATCTTTATACTTCATCTCACTCTGTACAGTTTCTGTATCTTTTAAATGTTAGTATCTCTGCTTAGTTTTGATGGGTTTTGGTGAGGATGGTATTTTAAAAGCCCATTGATGGTCACAGTTGCATAGCTCTGTGAATATACTAAAAGCCACTGAATGGTATACTCCACACAGGTGAATTCTAGGCTTTTGTGAATTATGTCTAATGAAGCTGTTATTATTTAAAAAGCCCACTGAGGATGAAGAGCCTTAAGTAATAAAACATTCTTGCTTGCAATTAATAATCAAAATGACTTGACTGCTGTCCTTCCCAAAGCTATCATCACTCATATAAATACATGTTTGCTGAACTGAAGTAAAGGGATGCCCAAGGTATATCTGGACAGATACAGAACGTTTATGTTCAGTTTACTCTAATATTAACATTTCTTCACATTCCCTGGGCACACATAAACTAGATCATGATTAAAATCAGTAGTTAATCATAAGCTCATAGACAACTCAGTTGATTATATTTTAGTGGAGTTATTTATTAAACATCATAGCTAAAGTCTAAAGCAACTGTTAAGAGCCTTAAGTCTAAGGAACATGATAACTGTTTAATTTATAAAGTAATCAATAATTTTTTCTCAAAACCTAATTTGTGTATTGGATTTTATATTGGGATTTTGTATTTTGTATTGGATTGTATTTTGATTTTTGGAGTATTTATAATTAACTCCTAATAATTCATAACTAAAGGAGAGTAAAGGCATAAAAAATTACCTTTGAAAGGGAGATTAATAATTAACTAATTAATCACAGAATGGCAAAAGACTACCAACTCCTTCATTTTATAGACAGGGAAACCGAGGCTCAGAGAAATTAAATGTTCTGCTCAAAAGTACCAACTAATAAGTGGCAGAACAAGGATTCAAACCCAAGACAATTTGACCGCAAAATCCAAGTCTTCTGGGATTCATAAACAGTCTCACTACGTAGCCAAAACAAATTCACAGCCCCAAAAGGTTAACTTTAACTTTTTCAAATACAATTCTGAATTCAAACCCCCAAATTATCTAAAATGTACAGTCAACCAAAGGGTGAACATCTATGATAATGGGTTGTGTTCAAGAGTGGGGTGTGGGGTGTGTCTTTTTTACCTTTAGCCACGTCACACTCCTTAATCATTCTGAGAAAGTTGGAAATTTCCCTGTCTAGTCTCTGCTGGCATATCTGTGCTTTCTGAAAAAGGAAAAAAGAAGAAGACAAAGTTAAACTAATAAAGGATTTTTACAGTACATATGCTTTAATGTTTCCATGAAAACTTTTACTTCCTAGGCTGATACACTGTAATAACTGAGACATATTCCTAACAGAGAGAAAAAGGTGAGAGAAAATTGCCTTAGAAACTGAATATAACCATTAGTTAATCACGTACAGATAAATAAAAATAAATCTCTCTAAATTTTAAATACATTCAACAGGTCAAGCACGTACCATACAACTGCATTAATTACTTCTAATAACTCATTACACAATATATATCTGAGGAGTTAGATTTCTGATTTATTCACACTTTTAGTAGGCTTGATTAAATTCATCGAGAAATTATAAAATGCACCCATTAAGAATATATTTTAAAAACTGCTTTTGCTTAAAAACTCCAGGTGGTGCTAACATTTGGAAACCGCAAGCTGATTTTCGTTCAGCAATCTAAGCGCACACAGCCCTCACATAATCAGACCAATAAGGACATCTTCTTAGTAAGTAAAAGCTCGTAAAAATAAGGGAGAGCATTCATTTTTCCTTGTAATTTGAAATTTCTACATATTTAGATCCCTAAAAGCAAAACATAAATACAGAGTTTCATGATGTAAGTTGCATCCCATCTTGGTATAGATTTGGAAGTCCAAAATGAAAAAATCAGATAAAACCATTTACTACATTAACAATGTAATTTTGAAGTTAGTTTTATTTAGTTTCCCTCTAAAAGAAACTAAGAAGCAAGAATAAGCAGCAAGAAAATCATCATTGTAAAGTTGGTTGGTTATGGCAATAAGAAAATATTCTGAGAACCTTGACCTTACCAATATTAGGTTCACATTGTTGTAGGTAGGGTAATACATTTAGCCTGTGAATCTTCCCTACTTGGTACTCCTAATCTCAACTGACTCATCCCCAAAACACTTTTGCTCCCCCTAAATCAGACCTAAGTGCCAAGGTGACATAGGTACGCATGCTTTTCACCTTATAAATTTTTCAGTGCTTCTGAAGCTCAGCTCAACCACAGCAGAATTACCCGTGGTACCACACTAGGGACAAGCAATGTTCTCTTTAAAACGTACATTACTCTATTTTGAGAGCTCCAACACCATAAAAATGCAATTCACTTTTTTTTGGTGGGGGAGAGGGAGAGGGAGAATACCTACGCTGTGCAATTTGAAACACCATAGAAACTGTATGCTGGATCATTTTTCCAGACATAGCCTGTAAATACACGTTTAAGGCAGGAGAAAAGTCAATTAGGGACCACTAAAAACATGCACTGCGCAACCAAATGTTATCACTCATAATTTATTAATAGAAAATTGTCATTTTCACTCCATACATATTTAATACCCCTGCCTATGTGCGCGGTGCGCCAATGCTACTGTTTTCTCTTTTTTCTCCTATGGTGAAAGTTAGCTGGGTGCACAAAAGCAAGCACTGGCTTCATTTGCAGACTGTGAATCTGTGATCAACATCATAGTTCCTGTGGTTACTGTTAAAGATAAGAAACACTATTACATTCATCTTCCCTTGGCATATCTGATAGCTACTCAAAAAAGTTCCCTTGATCCACAATTTATTTAAGACTTACAATAGGTCAGCTGGAGAAGATCTGATCAACACATACTGTTTTACAGTTGGGTACAAATGTGTGTCGTCTATTCCAAACAATTAATGCCATTTAATTGATGCAAAAAACCCAGAAAGAGGTTATTAATACAATTTTTTAAAACCACATTCTTCAATTTGTTATCATTTCCTTGTAGCAGCTACTGGTTATATTACAAAAGCCTAAAAATCTAATTAGGAAGGTTAATGCTTATGCATTCTTTGCAGAGCCCAGCATGGTGTCTCACTGACTTCTATGCCATGCACCTTATGTCAGGTTTTAATTTTTCTAGGTTTTAATTTTTTTTTTTTTCGCCACACCGTGCAGCTTGCGGGATGATCTTGGTTCCCTGACCAGGATCAAACCTGTGCCCCCGCGCAGTAGAAGCGTGGACTCCTAACCGCTGGACTGCCAGGGAATTCCCTAGGTTTTAATTTTTATTTGCACTACATAAATGAGATACCACTCGAGCAGTGTTCTAATACCCGAAGTGAGACAGTATTTTTTTTTTTATTTTTTTTTTTGCGGTATGCGGGCCTCTCACTGTTGTGGCCTCTCCTGTTGCGGAGCACAGGCCCCGGACGCGCAGGCTCAGCAGCCATGGCTCACGGGCCCAGCCGCTCCGCGGCATGTGGGATCTTCCCAGACCGGGGCACGAACCCGCGTCCCCTGCATCGGCAGGCGGACTCTCAACCACTGCGCCTCCTGGGAAGCCCGAGACAGTATTTTAAATCCAGGTTAACTGGCACAGAGCCCAAGAACAGGAGCACACCCACAGACCTGGGCTGCAGAGAGTCAGAGGCACCCAGGTTGAGTAGCTGGGCCACAATCAGGACACCGGTCTCCTGCAGCTACTTCCACCCACCCAGACTTCCGCCGTTGGTTTTGTTTAAGTTGATGTTTGACGACTTTATCAACCCTGACATATGAGAAAGTTCAAAAATGTATATCAAGGGGGTGCGCATCTAGGGAGGAGTGGATAGGGTAGGAGAGAGAGGTCATTAATTCCAGCCTATTTGCCACATACAGACAATCCACATTTGGTAAATTAAGAACCGAAGCATTAGCAGATACAGACCACCAGACTACCATATATAAAATAAACAACAAGGTCCTACTGTACAGCACAGGCAACTGTATTCAATATCCTGTAATAAACCATAATGGAAAAGAAGAAAAAGAGTGTATGTATATGTATAACTGAATCACTTTGATGTACACCAGAAACTAACACAACACTGTAAATCAACTATACTTTAATTAAAAAAAAAAAAACAAAAAAAACAAAAACCAAAGCAGACTGCCTTCTCAGAAATAAAAAGAAACTAATGATACACACAACATTGCAGGTGAAAGATGACAGGCACCAAAGAGCACATATGATGTGACTCCATTTAGATGGAATCCTAGAATGGGCAAAGCTGACAATGCCTGTGATGACAGAGCAGATCAGTAGCTGCCTGAGATGGAGTGGAGGGCACTGTCTGGAAGGGGCACCAGAGAGCTTTTTGAGGTGATAAAAATGTTCTACACCTTGATAGGAGTGGCGGTTACACAGGGTATTTGTCAAAACACATCACACTGAAGATGCTAAAATGCCCTCATCTTATTATATAAAAATTGTACCTAATAATATTGATTTAAACTTTAAAAATAATGGTTGTAAAACCCTGATAACTTTCCTCTGCAGAAAACAGCCAGCATTGCGAGTACTGATGCCCCGTACTCATCTCCAAATCTTCCTAACTCCAGCCAAATCCACTTCAAGGATAACCCCACACTCCATCTTCCCTCAATCTAAGCCAGTCCACAGCACACTGATTCTTTTTGGTACCTGGTGATTTGTAATCTTCTTAATGTTGTATTTTGCATTAGTTATCTACACAAAGTTAAAAAAAAGAAAGAAAGAAAAAAGAAACACAATACACGGAGAAAGGCAACTCTCCCTCACGTAATTTTCAGTCCTAGAGTCCCTGTTTTCCCCCTTTCCCAGTCTCAAAGCAACAACTGCTAATAACTTCTCATCTTTCCTGGGATGATCTAACCTATACAAATGTGTGTGTACATCCCCGCTTCCTTTCTGCCATGTAGAAGCATATTAGATACACCATTTAACACCTTGCCCTTTTCACTTAGCTATAAATCTTAACTATACCAAAATATATATATATCTGCCTGATTCTTATATGGGTGTACCACTCTATCAGCTTTGAGTTGATGTACACTCATCTTTATGCACATTCACTTTAATTAGAAATCATTTCTTCTTCAGTCAGGAAAGTCTGATATTACTTTCTCATTTGGTTTAAATTTAGCATCATCTGCTCATTATTTTTTATAACACAGGTACAGTTCAGAGCTTATAAGAATCAAGATGTCGTCAACAAATTAAAACCCCACTCTCCTAGTGTCCCCTCAAAGCTAAGAGCCTACCCCAACTTGATCCAACAGAATTTTCTACAATGATGAAAACATTCTATATCTGCACTGTCCAAGGTGATAGCCACATGTAACTACTGAGCACTTGAAATGTGGCTAGTTAAAATGAGGAAATGAGTTTTTCATTTAACTCCAATTCATTTAAATGTAAATGTATCTAGTAGCTATCGTATTGGACAGTGAAGTTCTGTACCAATACTTGCTTAAATTTCTCTTCCAATTTTTATTTCTGAAATATTTTCAAGTTGCCATTAAGGCAACAACTGTAAGGCCAGTATTTCTATGATTTGTCTTACATTTTTCTCCCTGTAGGCCTAACCTCAAGACAGTGACAGACTGAAGGCTAAGAGAAAATGTTTTAAGTTTTTGGAGACCCTCATTTAGGTGGAGGTAAAGTGGGACCAAGAGCATCATATAACACGGTCATTTTTTCAGTGTGGACATTCCCCCAATTTCTTATAGATCTACTTACTCGTCCAAAAGCATGTTGAGGAAATGAGGTTAATTTTATGTTAATTCAGGAAGTTTCAGAACATTCCAGTCCTAGAGCTCCTCATTTCCTTTAGAAAGTCTATAGACATCTAGAATAGGTCTATTTCACAAATTGGTCTGAGTATTTCCTTGCAACCAAAGAACCCAGGGATCGAGGGCATTTTGGAGCCAGTCTACCACAAGCTACACATCAACATACATCAAAGTTCATTTCAGATTTTCCCATTTTTGACCAACCTCCACAAACTGAGACAGAGTCAGAATTCCCAGAATTAGCATTCAAATTCTGTTGGACAAAGATAAGTGTATAACCTGCAAAACCTCAAGTACTTAACACTGGCTGAAACTCTCACTGACTTCAGGTGCTATAAAATCTAGAAGGCAAAAACCTCAGGGCTTTAAAGTTAACACAATATTCAAATAAAGAATAAAATAAAAGGTAGAGTCATGGCTGATAACCCTAAAATTTGAAAATTAAGCTAAAGAAGAAACATTTCTTCAAGGAAATTTTTAATGATATGCAAGTTAGTATGCTTTTATTTTACCTGTAACTTCCATTAAATAGGTCTTAAAATTACCATAATCCTGGGAAAGAAATTGCTGTGCTTTGTAAGCCCTTCCAGGTTTTATCATTTACCTTATATTGAGGGTGGATAAATAGGGAAGGATTTCTTTTCACTTAGGGAACCTGACCAGAAGTTAAAATATTTAGCACAGCTTTATTTTTTACTTGTTTAACATGATTTTGGCCAGAGATATATTTAAACCTTCTTTATTTACCTGAACAGTTTTAATGTTATTTAGACGCTCTGGTAGATGTTACTTTTGCAAAGTTCACTGATCTGAAAATTATGTTTACGGCTGTCACCATAAACATATTCGGCCTTAAAATAGAAGAAGTGCTGGTAAAGCAACAGTCAACTACTGGGGAATGTCTTCAACAAAACATGGAAGGGCTCAAATTCTCTAATGTTCCATCATAAATTAAGATTAGGGATCAAAAGTGACAAAATCTCTTTCTTACTTTAAGGTTATAGGTCCCTAATAAAACTACTTAGGTATTAGCAAACTTAAATTCACTAAAGTTGTTGATTTAGAAACATTCAAATCCTGCAATAAATTCATTTCATTAAGAAAAAGATTACCAAATGTAAAATAGATAGCTAGTGGGAAGCAGCCGCACAGCACCGAGAGATCAGCTCGGTGCTTTGTGTCCACCTAGAGGGGTGGGAGGGAGATGCAAAAGGGAGGGGATATGGGGATATATGTATATGTATAGCTGATTCCCTTTGTTATACAGCAGAAACATACCACTGTAAAGCAATTATACTCCAATAAAAATGTTAAAAAAAAAGATTAAATTTAGTAGGCAAATCCATATGCTTTGACATAATTATTCAGATTGAAACACATCATCCTTTCGTAGTTCTAATTCTTCCAAACCCGTTCATTTAAAAGGTATAGCCAGGGGCTTCCCTGGTGGTGCAGTGGTTGAGAGTCCGACTGCCGATGCAGGGGACACACTCCGCAATGGGAGAGGCCACAGCAGTGAGAGGCCCGCGTACCGCAAAAAAAAAAAAAAAAAAGGTATAGCCAGAAAACTGATGCCAAGAAAAAAATACCTATTTCACTTCAATTACTTATGTTGGTATTTCTCTATGGATGAGGCATTGATGTCACTTCAGATGAGGGCCTCTCCATTCATTACTGATGCTTTACCTTACCTCTAATCAATGAAGTTACAGATTACAGGTGCTTTTAAATGATACTACAGATCAGGAAAGGTATCACTATGGTTGCATTATTTAAAGTCTGAAATATACGGTGAAGTCATAAAGGGCAGTAAGGCAAGCAATGCATGTCCCCCCTACTGGCGGCAGCTTTCAAAGACAATGACAATCTGATTACAACATAAAAATCTTAACCAAAAAAGATATACGCAGGCACATGCCTATCTTTAGAACCTATTTACCGAGATATCTGATAGTTATTACTGTAACAGAGACAGTGTAAGTAGCAAGAGAATATTACTGGAAAAGTAGTACTACTTCCACTGCTGTGAGAAATCTTAATTTCAAAACCTCATATTTAAAAAAAAAAAATTATTGGTAAAACCTGAGTGATAGAGTTGGGTATACAGGTCAGGTTTTCCTATTTACCTCTAAAGATTCCTTCAAGTCTACAGCAGAAACTGCATCTTCCTCTTCATCATCAGTCAACTGGTCCTGGGAACAGTAGTGAGTGCTGTAAGCAGAATGCTCTTCTATTGCTTCCAGCCAGTCCTGAAATAATACAAGGATTTAAATAAAAGTAAAACACACTTTTACTCAAAACAGATATTATGACAACAATCCGGGAAGAATAAAATGTACGTGGAGAAAAAAAAAAATATTACGGCCTCAAAAAAACAAAACAAAAAATTCCCAACAACAAAATAATGATGCAGGTCTCTTGTCCATGACATGTCTGGATAAAAAATTTTCCCAATACTTTAAAAAATACCATCTATAAATTTACATATTTCATATTAATACTGAAACACATTATAAAAACTAAACAATGGGTGGAGAATCTTGCACTTAGAATTATAGGTTCTCAACACTGTTGAATAAGTTACTGTATAAGATGCATCCAGAAACAATTTACCAACTTGCCATAAGAGCAAGACACTCAGACCGTTTTAAGAGAGGCAAAAATTACTCCGATGCTTTAACTTTTACTCTGTTTTTAAAAAATTAGTGGGACTTCCCTGGTGGTCCAGTGGGTAAGACTCCGCACTCCCAACGCAGGGAGCACGGGTTGGATCCCGGGTCAGGGAACTAGATCCCGCATGCATGCCGCAACTAAGAAGTCTGCGTGCCGCAACTAAGAAGTCTGCGTGCCACATCTAAAGATCCCACATGCCGCGACAAAGACCCAGTGCAGCCAAAATAAATAGATAAATAAAATAAATAAACAATAAATATTTTAAAAAATTAGTGATTTCACAAAAAGATGGAATGTTTGCCCTAAAAATATCTATCTTACTTCTACCTCATTTCTTGCAGCATTTTTCAGGGTCAAATCTTACCCTTTTATGAAATTTTGGGACAGTCACGTTTTGTACTGTTTAGGGTTCTCTGCAAGGCCAAAGTTAACCACTCTGGAAAACAGATCCTTTTAACCCCTTACATAATTTATAAAAAACAAGATAAGTCCATGAATACTGCTTTGATCTAAAGAGATATGGAGTCTCCATTAAATAACTACACAATGAATTTCTGTCACATCAATCCCAATTTCTTGCTTGCTGCTATTGTTCAGTCTACCACAAAGAAAGGCTGAGTCTACACTGTAATAAATTACAGTATAATTACACTGTAATAAATCAGAACACCTGGGCTGGAGCCAGGTTCTGTTACTTGCAAGCTGCATGAGCTTGAGAGGTCACTTCAATCTTAGTCATCAGTTTTCCTCACTTATAAATTCAGGGGTAGACTAAATAATCATTTAGGCTTTTTTCCAAAACTAGTGAGGGCCTCTTACATTCACAGAAGCAAAATTTTTTTTAAAAAAGAAGAACAGAAAATACCTGCAGGTACATGTTGATAAGGAATTAATTCCTAAGCCAAATTTCAAAAGTTTCATATAATCACTCCCGTTAAAAAGGTACAATCAACAAGATGTTAGATGCTAATATTGACCCTACCTTATATTCTTTATGTTCTTAAATGTTAAGTTTTATGAAAGATAAACGAATCCATAAAATTACCTCTCTCGTCTGCTGAAGGCTATTCTTAGGAACCCTGAAGCCATGAACAGTGTCATCAAAGCATTTAATAAAGAAGAGGCAGCTATCAGTGGGTTTTACCTTGGATATAAAGAAGTCAGTAAGACAACATCATTCATGCCCATAAAACAAAACCTTAAAATCATCTATACATAAAATTAACAATATTAACATGACAATAATACCCGAGTGAACATTTAAAATACTGAGAAAAATTGATACATTGGGAGTATCAAATGCACTGTAGCTCATCTACATCAAATCTGGCTTTCATATTCTTAGTTAATCAAAGTAAATACTAATAGTCCACTAGGTATGTAGTTTTCCTTTTATCCTATTAAATATAACATAGCATGCGCTTGGGCTATGAAGTCCTTTAAATACAAGAACTCCAATTTCTTATTCATGCCACTCTTCTGAAACTTTTGTTTGAGCTGAGTATAGAAAATGTTTGAACTGAGTGTAAAAGCAGGAGGAGTAGAAAAGGAAGAGCTGGAGTGTGAACAAGAGCTGGCCAACTCAATTGGGAGAGCAAGTTGCCTTGGAGGAAAGGAAACGAGGAGTTTTGCGAGCAAGCTCCCACCCCCAAGATTGTTCACCTGGAACTAGTACAGTCGCCAAGGGTGACACAACAGCATCAAGGGCATACCTGGACAACAGTCTGTCTTTGGAAATTAAGAAAGCAGAGCTGGGCAGCCATAAATACTAAAGAGAGTAGGGGAGTTGGCCAATGGAAAGAGACAGAGATGGGAATCCCAAACTCTGTCTTTTCACATCTCTTACTGATGTGCAAAATAGATTCCAAGCAGTCACTGAAATACAGACCAGAGCTGCCATCCAAGAAACAGAGTTTACAATCCAAACCCAGCCAAGAAAATGATCTAAAACAACGGAAATAACATTTAATGGAGAAAAATAAAGAATCCAGGATCTCCAGAACTTAACATTAAGGATACAATCCAAAATTACTTGACATATGAAGTAAAAAAGTGGACCACATTCTCAAAAGAAATCTAATTAAAAGGCAAAAAATGTCAGAATGGTTAATAGGGACCCAAATGTACACTACAAGAGACAGAAAATATAAAGATACAGCTAGGTTGAAAGTAACTAGATAGAAAAAGAGATGCTATGCAAACAGTAACCATAAGAAAGCCTGAGTGGTTATATTAATATCAAGCAAAATAGATTTCAAAACAAAATGCATTATTATAGGCGATAAAGAGGACCACCACATAATGCTAAAAGGGTAAATTAATCAGGAAGACAACAATCATAAATATGTATGTGATTAGTAACAGAGTGAGAAATAATTCTACAAGTATAGTTGGAGATTTAAACACCCTTCTCTCAGCAATTGATACAATTAGAAAAAAAAAAAGGCAGCAAAGACACAGAAGATCTGAACAACACTATCAACCATCATGACTAAATGTTTATAGGACATGACTCTCAAAAGTAGCAAAATACACATTATTTTCCAGTGCATTCTCTAGGATAATAATCCATATGTAGAGTCATCAAGCAAGTCTCAATAAATTTGACAAGATGGAAATCATATCGAAAATGTTCAATGACCAAAATGGAATTACATTATAAATCAAAAACACAGTAATTAGGAAAACCCCAATTATTTGGAAATTTAACAACACACTTCTAAACATTCACTGGTTCAAAGAAGAAATCATAATAGGAATTAGAAAATATTTTGAACTGGATGATAATTTGAATAATCTAAGCTTCAACCTTAAGAAACTATAAAAGAGCAAAGCAAGCCCAACACATGGAGAAATTATTTAAAATGAATTAAAAAATCAATGAAATAGCAAAAACAAGGGAAATATTTCAATGAAATCAAGAGCTGGTTCTTTGAAAGGATCAATAAAACTGATAAAGTGCTAGACAGACGGATCTAGGAAAAAAAGGACAACACAAATTACCAATATAAAAAGTAAAAAAGCATATAACACTACCTATCAGACAGACATTAAAAACATAATACGGGAATATTACTAACACTAAGTTTCATAACCCAGAAGAAAATGGACAAATTTCTTGAAAGGCAAAAATTACAAACACCAACCCAAAAAGAAACAGAAAATGTGAATAGCCCTAAAGCAACTGAAGGAATTAAATTTGTAACTACAGTCCTCCTCCACCCCCGCACTAAAACCTCCTGGCCCATGTGACTTCACAGGTGAATTCTATCAAGCATTTAAGGAAGCAGTAACCTAATCCTATACAAACTCTTCTAGAAAACTGAAAAGGAACATTTTCCAATTCATTATATGAAACTAGACAAAATATTACAGGAGAAATATAAACCAATATCCAGCATGAACAAAAAACCAAAAATTCTTAACAAAATATTAACGAACAATATATTAAAATGGTAATTTATCATAACCAACTGGGATTTGTCCCAGCAATATAAGATTGACTTTATTAACATCTTAAAGTCTATCAATACAACTAATCATACTAACAGAATGAGTAAAACCATATGATCATTTCAATAACATGGAAAATAACATTTAATAAAATTCCACAGATTTTCATAATGAGGGATCTCAGTAAACCAGGAAAGGAAAAAGAACTTACTCAACCAGATTAAGGGCTTCACATGTTCAAGCCCTAATCCCCAATGAAACTACATTTGGAGATAGGGCTTTATAAGAGGTAATTACGGTAAAATGAGATCATATGGGTGGAACTCTAATCCAGTATGACTGCTGTCCTTACAAGGAGAGGAAGAGAAAGTAGGGATGCCTGCACACAGAGAAAAAGTCATGTGAGGACAAAGCAAGGAGGCCACCACCTGCAAGCCAAGGAGAAAGGCCTCAGGAGAAACCGATGCCTCGGTGTCAGAGCTAAAACTATAAAACTCTTGTAAGAAAACTTGGGAAGAAAGCTCCATGGCATTGGACTTGGCAGTGGTTTCCTGAATGTGACACCAACAGCGCAAGTGACAAAAGAAAACACATAAACTGGACTATATTAAAAATAAAAACTTCTATGCATCAATGGACATTATCAGCAGAGTAAAAAGACAACCCATGAAACTGGAGACAATATGTACAAATCACGTATCTGATAAGGGGTTAATATCCAGAATATACAAAGAACTCCTGCAACTCAACACCAACAAGAAAAAAAAACTGATTAAAAAATGGGCAAGAGATTTAAACAGACATTTCTCCAAAAACAACATACAAATGGTCAATAAGTACATGGAAAAATGGTCAACATCACTTGTCATCAGGGAAATGGAAATCAAACTACAATTAGATAGTACCTCATACCTATTAGAATGGCAAACAAACAAACAAAACCCACAGGGAAAAAAAGTGTTGTGGTGAGGTTGTGGAGAAATTGGAGCACTACTGGTTTGAATGTAAAATGGTGCAGATGTTATGGAAAACTATGGAAGTTCCTTAAAAAATTAAAAATAGAACTACCATATGACCCACCAATTCCACGTCTAGGTATATATATCCAGAAGAAGTGAAAGCAGGATCTTGGCAAGACATTTTCACTCCCGTGTTCATAGCAGCATTATTCACAGTAACCAAAAGGTGGAAGCAACTCAAAATATCCATTGATAGAGGAATGGATAAAGAAAATGTGGTCTATGCATAACAATGGAATATTATTCAGCCTTAAAAAAAGAAATCCTGTCACATGTTACAACATGGATGAACCTTGAGGACATTATGCTAAGTGAAATAAGCCAGACAAATACTGTATAATTCCACTCACGTGAGGTATCTAAAGTAGTCAAAAGCATGGAAACAGAAAGTAGAATGGTGGTTGCCGGGGGTGGGGTACTGGAAATAGAGAGGAGCTATTCAATGGGTATCAAGTTTCAGTTCTGCAAGATGAAAAAGTTCTAGAGACCTACTGTACAACAAGTGAACAGAGTTAACGCTACTGAATTTAAAAATGGTTAAGATGGTAAGTTGTATGTGTATTTTACCACAATTAAACAAAATTTATAGGTGTAAACACCTGTATTAGAAAAGAAAAAAAGTCTCAAATCAATAACCTAAGCTTCTACCTTAAGAGTCTAGAAAGTGAACAAAGCCTGCTTCATAGTAGTCACTGAATGTCTGTTACCCTGTATCAATATGGATTCATAAATGTAGCCTCTAAGTAGACACTTATACAAGAAGCAAAAGTTACAAAACAAGGTGAAGCATAACACAGCAGAAGCTATCAATTCTAAAAAAGCTAAAAACCGGGAAATTTTAAAAGGGTGAGGGAGCAACTTGTTTAATTTTTTCTTTTAAGATAGACAAACATTAGTGTTAAATAAATGAATCAAAAGCTGGAACAGAAGAGAATGGCCGGGACTGCATTAACAGAAGAAACGAGAAGATGAGACGGCTAAGACTAGAGAGCGGTTCCCTGGCCCTCTGGTCTAATGCAAAGGGAGGAAGGGGAGCGAGGACACTAAGGGACCAGCATGTGTAAGGAGGCCTGAGTGCAGGGGCAGGTGACTGAGCCTGTGACGGCCCAAGGGCGATGCTGCTGGTCCTCCGGGAGTTCACACGGAAAGGCAGGGGCTGTGTTCTAAAGAGCGGGTGCACCGCCGTGGCATGTTGACAACCCTAAAGAACTTGAAGCAGCAAGCAAAAAAGTATGTCTAGGCTCCAGTCTTAGACTAATCTCAAAGGAGGAAATATTCTTTCTCCTGGCTGGTAAAAGCAAAACAGCCAGAAGTGAATATGGAGAACCTAAAAATCCCAATTTTGATATAGGCTTTAAATTTTACCACCAGAAAAATTTCCATTTTCCAGATTTACCCATGTACAAATACACACACACCTACACATATATATGTAGATATGTATATGCATGCATTATGTGTGAATATATACACATACATATGTATATACATACACATACAAAATGGTAAAAGTTCTGTATAAATGTTTTTGGATCATGCATCTCTTATTCCACAATACGTAGAGATTTTTTTTTAACTTGATTATATTTTTTAAATGGAATTCCACAACTTTACTTGTTCTCAAATAAAAACATATACAGTCATCCCTCGGTATCTGTGGGGGGATTGGTTCCAGGACACCTGAAGGATACCAAAATCCACGGAAGCACAAGGTCCTTATATAAAATGGCATAATATTTGCATACAACCTATGCACATCCTCCTGCTTACTTTAAATCATCTCTAGATTACTTATAATACCTAATACAATGTAAATGCTATGTAAATAGTTGCTGGTGCACGGCAAATTCAAATTTTGCCTTTTGGAACTTTCTGGAATTCCTTTTCCTATATAGTTTTGATCCAGAGTTGGTTGAATTAGCAGATGCAGAACTCGCAGACACGGAGGGCCAACTCAACTGCACAAGTGCCTTCTACCCCAAGATTTTACAAGGCAGCTTATACCAATGATTTAGGGCAACCACTTGCAGGACTGATTTCACAGTTTAAGCAAAAGATGCATGTGTCATCCTACCGTGCATACTGCTTGAGTTAGGTGTTTGCATCCCTGGCGATAAATATTATGGACTGCATCGGGCCTTCAAAATAAATATAAATTATCAAGGCAAGAGGAAAAGAGATTAGTGAAAACTTTTAATCATTCAAAATTTAGATGCTGAAATTCAACAAGTATTAGGATCATAATACTTACTGTTTCCTATACCATGAGAGGACTCCATGTTCTAACACTACCCAGAATAATCTCCAGCCAAAAAATCTTGAACTCTAAGGGAAAAATAACAAAGATTTTTCCAAGTTGATACATCTAGATTCAAATACTTGACTGATAAAAAGTAATTACGTTATGACAGTTCTATCTGAGCCTTTCATCCGGACAGTACCACTGCACACTCCAAAATGAACAAACATGAACTGAGGAACTGGGTGCAGAAATGAAAACATACTACTACAGGGTGACAGGAACAGAAGAAATGCCATATTGGTAAGATCAACGATGAACACAGTTTATAGTTCTGACAATACTGCGCAAGGATATTTATAGGAAATGTATCAGTTGTGGGCTTCAAAGACAATTTCCTCAAAGGCCTGAATGAGTTTCTAAAAAAAGAGAATTATCCTAAATTTTATACAATATAAACATACATGTACATAAATATATAGAAGGAGCAGTTACAAATGCAGAAGAAACTATATGCTCCAAAATAGTTAATTCTAGAAAACAACTGAACTCCAAAAAGCAAAGAAATTTTTAGAACCAGAAAGATTTTATATGTGTGCTCTGTGACAATTCAAATATTAAATTCCTCCTGAGTCCTCCATGGATCAATGTTCGTAACAAAGGTGATACTGTAACCCTATGCTTAAGTAAGAAAAAAAAAATCCCTCCACTCTTCTCTCTACAAACTTGGTCACCTAAAAGTGTTAGACCAACAGTTAATTGCTACAATCACTGGATGCCTAATAAAGTCCAGCAGTATAAAAATGGTTTACATAAGATCGAATAATTATTAAATCACATATATTTCAGAAAATAATGAAAAAGAGTTTTAACAAGAGAGCACCTGAGAATCTTTTTTCCAGTTTTATAATTAAAAAACCATCCCAACCTACCTTCCAGAGAGGGCCTTCGTATCGTTTCAGTGCTTTGTAAATGACCTATCGGAAAAACATGTTTTCATTAAAAGCGCATCTATGTATTTCAAGAATTCAAAATTTTTTTCTACATTATATAAATGTAATCCATTACCACATACCTTATTACCAACAAGAACGTGTTTCATTTCAGCACCCTGGGCAAGATCAAGAGGTTTCTGATCTGTGTAAAATACAAGGAAAAAAGCCATCAAGAGCTTAATTCTACTATAAAATTGATGCTTGTATTGTAGCACATAATATTCTTTCATTATTCCATCAACTACACCCCAAATCACCGACCTGAAGCTGCCATCTCAATTCTTTACAGCATCCTTTTCAGTAATTATTAAGCCAGCAAATCAAACTAAACTTTGAACACTCTGTACAGGTTTTGTGATCTTTCAAGCTTTCTTGCCTTAAGTCACTGTATCAGTTTCCTATGGCTGTTGTAACAAATTACGACATACTTAACTGGTTTAAAACAATACAAATTATTCTCTTACAGTTCGGAAGGTCAGAAATCTACAGTCAGTTTCACTGGGCTAATAATCAAGGTGTTGGCAGGGCTGCCTTCCTCTGGAGGCTCTTGAGGAGAACCTGTTCCCTTGCCTTTTCCAGAGGTCCCCTACATCCCCTTGATTCGTGGTCCCTCCCTCCATCTTCAAAGTGCATCATTCCAATCTCTGCTTCCACGCTTACATTTTTCTCCCTCAATATTCTGATCCTCCTGCCTCCTCCCCCAAAAGGAAGGACCCTTGTGATTACACCGGGCCCACCTAGAGAATTCAAGATTATCTCGGTATCTCAAGATACTTAACTAATCACATCATTGGGGGAGTATTATTCAGCCACCACAGCTGCTCTTAAACTCCCTCACTGGAGAACAGGTAGCAGAGACAACTCACAGAGTAACGGTGTGATGGTCCACAATTGAGGACAAAAGGAAAAAGTGGTAACTGAGAATGAAACCAGCAAGGTATCATGGTAACTTTCTCAAGCCTACACATGCAAGCACTCTACGTTTTTCCAAACAACAAAAACGCAATTTGTTTGTAAGTTATTTACCGAGTTCTGAAGTGAGCAGGACACTATATGAAGGATGCAAACTAAAAAAATAATCGTCTCATAACCTCAAAGAGCTTCTAATTACTAGAGAAACAAAAGCTACACATAAAAATTTAAAACAAAAGACCCAGCCCTTTCATGATAACATATCAGACTGGAACTCTGGAACTCTATTTATGCAGTAAGGTGATAACATTCTATCAAATAACCTTTTAATAAATACCAAACACCTGGTACATGTTGGACAATTTCTTGTAAAACTATCTCCTAATGAGAGTCTATTATGTGTCAATTAATAGTTTAGGCACTGGGGATTCAGTAGTGAACATGACTGAAAAAACTGGGTGGGGGGAGGCGTAGAAAAAGAGAAAGACAGACAACTTAATAAAAAAAGGATATAGCAAATAAACCATGGTATGCCAACATTTTTAAGTGAATGTTCTGAGAGAATGACTGGGATACCACTTTAGATTGGAGACTGGGGGACTGATCAATGAAAGCCTCTCTCTGAGAGAGGGATGTTTAAGCTGAAAGGAAGGATCCAGCCTTGTGAGAATATAGGGGAAGGGCACTGCAAGCAGAGGGAACAGCTGATGCAAAGGCCCTGAGGAAGCAACAATTAGGTAGGCAAGAGAGAAAGGCAAAGGAAGAAAGAAACCACATCATCCAAGGCCTCTGTGGGTCAGACCTTTGTGAACCAGTACAAGGAGTTTGGGTTTTATTCTAAATACGATGGAAAGCCACTGAAAGGTTTTAGGTAAAAGAGTAGCATGATCTGACTTATGCTTCAAAGTCTGTTGAAGTGTTAAAAGAACTTAATCGGAACATCTGGGGAAATGTGAACTTTGGCTGTTTGATGATTTTGAGAAATTATAAAATTATTAATAGGATAATGCCATTGTGGCTATGTCTTTAAATAGCTCTACTGAGAATTCACACACCATACAATTTACTCATGTAAAGTGTACAATTCAGTGGTTTTTAGAATATTCACAGAGTTGTGCAACTATCACATGGTCATGGTGTTTTTTTTAAAAGGAGACCTTATACAAATGTACTTAAATATTTATAGCCAAAATAAGATGACATCGGGGGAGTGGCCATTATTGACAATTCCTGAAAGAGGGTGACGAGTACATCAATTATACTATTCTGTTTTTTAAGCTTTGATAATTTCAGTAATAAAAAGTAAAAAAAAAAAAAAGAAAAAAAAAAGATCACTGCAGCTACTATGGAAAAACCCTGTAAATGTGGGCAAGAGAAAAGAAGGGATACAAGTTACAAAGCAATAGCAAAGGTCCAGGTGAAATATACTGGTGATATACAAACAGCTCATGCAGCTCAATATCAAAAAACAAACCCAATCAAAAAATGGGAAGAAGACCTAAACAGACATTTCTCTAAAGAAGACATACAAATGGCCAAGAGGCACATGAAAAGATGCTCAACATCACTAATTACTAGAGAAAAAGATGCTCAACATCACTAATTACTAGAGAAAAAGATGCTCAACATCACTAATTACTAGAGAAATACAAATCAAAACTACAATGAGGTATTATCTCACACCAGTCAGAGTAGCCATCACCAAATAATCTACAAACAGTAAATGCTGGAGAGGGGGTGGAGAAAAGGAAACCCTCCCACACTGTTGGTGGGAATGTAACTTGGTAGAGCCACTATGGAGAACAGTATGGAGGTTCCTTAAAAAACTAAAAAGAGGGCTTCCCTGGTGGCGCAGTGGTTGAGAATCCGCCTGCCGATGCAGGGGACACGGGTTCGTGCCCCGGTCTGGGAAGATCCCACATGCC
>NC_041232.1:38261036-38282913 GCF_002837175.3 Physeter macrocephalus
CTCAACATCAATAATTACTAGAGAAAAAGATGCTCAACATCACTAATTACTAGAGAAATACAAATCAAAACTACAATGAGGTATTATCTCACACCAGTCAGAGTAGCCATCACCAAATAATCTACAAACAGTAAATGCTGGAGAGGGGGTGGAGAAAAGGAAACCCTCCCACACTGTTGGTGGGAATGTAACTTGGTAGAGCCACTATGGAGAACAGTATGGAGGTTCCTTAAAAAACTAAAAAGAGGGCTTCCCTGGTGGCGCAGTGGTTGAGAATCCGCCGGCCGATGCAGGGGACACGGGTTCGTGCCCCGGTCTGGGAAGATCCCACATGCCGCGGAGCGGCTGGGCCCGTGAGCCATGGCCGCTGAGCCTGCGCGTCCGGAGCCTGGGCTCCGCAACGGGAGAGGCCACGACAGTGAGAGGCCCGCGTACCGCAAAAAACAAACAAACAAACAAACAAAAAAAAAAAAAAAAAAAAAAAACTAAAAAGACTACCACAAATTGTTTTTAAAAAAAACTAAAAGAGCTACCATATGATCCAGCAATCCCACTCCTGGGCATATATCCAGAGAAAACCATAATTCGAAAGGATACATGTACCACAATGTTCAATGCAGCACTATTTACAATAGCCAAGACGTGGAAGCAACCTAAATATCCACCGACAGAGGAATGGGTGAAGAAGATGTGGTACGTATATACAATGGAATATTACTCAGCCATAAAAAAAAGAATGAAATAATGCCATTTGCAGTGACATGGATGGACCTAGAGATTGTCATACTGAGTATCATACTAAGTGAAGTAAATCAGACAGAAAAAGATAAATAGTATATGATATCACTTATAAGTGGACTAAAAAAAATAGTGCAAATGAACTTATTTACAAAACAGAAATAGAGTCACAGATGTAGAAAACAAACTTATGGTTACCAAGGGGGAAAGGGAGGGGGTGTATAAATTGGGAGATTGGGATTAACATATACACACTCCTATATATAAAATAGAAAACTAATAAGGACCTACTGTATAGCACAGGGAACTCTACTCGATACTCTATAATGACCTATATGGGGAAAGAATCTAAAAGAGTGGATATATGTATAACCGATTCACTTTGCTGTACACCTGAAACTAAAACATTGTAAATCAACTATACTCCAATAAAAATTAATTTAAAAAAACAAGAAAGATACTGGTGGCTTGAACTAGAGAGTTAGCAGTAAAATGGAGACACTAGTAGGTATGGAGAAAATTATGCAGCTTTGAGATTTACTTTTAGAGGTAGATTTATCAGGCTGCTGACAGGTAAAACTTAAACTGGTCATATATTATTACTCTTTCAGTGGGGAAAAAACTGTTTAAAATGTTAACTGAGCAACTGATAATCACTCTAGGTTTTCTAGCTAGCAAACAGGAGGATGTCTTATGAAAATGTCTGCCAACTCGTTATTTCTACTCTATCTGCAGGGCACTTTTAGGGAGAAAGGAGAAAGACAATGTGATTTCTTTCACAGAATTCTGTCCTAACACCAAAAATAAATTCTGAACTCCTGCCAACTAGCTGAAGCCCTACACAGAGCCCTCGTTGCTGGATTCAATGCCCACAGTGCCTGGCACACAGTGAGAATTTAATAAAATGCTTTTAGAACTGAATGAAAGAGCCCCCTTACCGGGAGAGGCAACATAACCAGTTGTTTCAAAACGGCACTACAACTCTTATCAACCACGACAAAATAAAGTAAAAAACGGGAAGGATCCTATAAATTTTTGCCTGATACAGATTTGTCCCTTAATGGGAAAATGAAATAAAAATGTCAACACTCCTCAAATAATTTACATAGAACACAATCTCAATTAGATGTCAACAGCATTTTTACTAAGAACCTAAGAAAATTATTTAAAATGCCATTTGGAAAAACAAATAGTTAAGACTGTCAAGGAAAATACTCAAAAAGGAATAGTAAGGGGAAATGTCATCAGCTATTAAAGTCTTACAAAAACAACCATTAAAAGTGCACCGCTTCTTTTTATGGCTGAGTAATATTCCATTGTATATATGTGCCACATCTTCTTTATCTATTCATCTGCTGATGGACACTTAGCTAGTGGGAAGCAGCTGCATAGCACAGGGAGATCAGCTGGGTGCTTTGTGACCACCTAGAGGGGTGGGATAGGGAGAGAGGGAGACGCAAGAGGAAAGAGATATGGGAACATATGTATAACTGATTCACTTTGTTATAAAGCAGAAACTAACACACCATTGTAAAGCAATTATACTCCAATAAAGATGCTAAAAAAAAAAAAAGTGCACCGCTGGTGAAGGGACAGCTGAGGCAATAAAAGAGCACAGAAAACACACAAAAAAAGTAAATTCTTCAAGAGTATGAAAAAGGCATAACAAAACAAAGGAAAAGGAAAGGCTGCTCGATAAAGGAAAGGCTGCAAGGATAAGTGATTAGCAATTTGAGAGTCTCCCGTCCTAACGTACACTCGCACGTCACCTTTCCTGCTTAAAACCCTCGACAGCAACAGGGCTGGGCCTCCGGCTGCCATATGATGTTACCTGTGTCCCTGAGGAGCCCGCTCTAGGCAACCCGGCGGCTTCCTTCTTCAAATACGCCAAGTGCCCTCCTACCCTGGAGCCTTTACACTTGCTTGCCCTTTGCTTTCACTGCTCTTCTGCCAGAATCCTTCACCACAGCTCACTCCCTTCCTCAATGTGGCTCTTTGCTCAGAGTCACTTCAGAGCGGCCTTCCCTTCCCTTCCACCCTTTCCAAAACAAAAGCCTCCCTCCCCACTGAATCACCCTCTATCCCCCTTTAGCCTATTTTATTTTTCCTTACCTCACTGTCCAACACTGTATGTGTATTTATGCTTTGTCTATCTCCTCCCACTAGAAAACAAGTATGGGGACAGTCAGATTTTGTTTGCTGTTGGGTCGCTAGTACCTGCGACAGTTCCTGGCACACAGCAGAGGCTCAGTATTTGCTGAATGAATGTGATACAGATACACTAGGAGAAAACAGAATCGAGTATTTACCAAAGCTCTACCTAAGCTTAGAAGTGTTAGAAGAAATCAAAGAGGATCAACAAGTTTGACTAAAAATTTAAAACAGGGCTTCCCTGGTGGCGCAGTGGTTAAGAATCCGCCTGCCAATGCAGGGGACACGGGTTCGATCCCTGGTCCAGGAAGATCCCACATGCCGTAGAGCAACTAGGCCCGGGCGCCACAACTACTGAGCCCGCGTGCCAAAACTACTGAAGCTCGTGCACCTAGAGCCCGTGCTCTGCAACAAGAGAAGCCACTGCAATGAAAAGCCCGTGCACCACAACGAAGAGCAGACCCTGCTTGCCACAACTAGAGAAAGCCCATGCGCAGCAAGGAAGACCCAAAGCAGCCAAAATTAAATAAATTTATATTAAAAAAATTTAAAACATCCTTGTTTAAAAATACCAGGAAAATTCAGTCATAAAAAAATATAGAAAATTATTACTGTCCTTATCACTGAAGGTCTGTGGGTGTGGAGCAGATTATATTACATCCACATGAAATACTATGCAGAAGGTGAGCCATGAAGACTATGCTTCCTGTAACGATATGGAAAACTGTTGACATTTAATAAAGAGCAGGATTTTAATATGTCAACTCTATTTACAAGCCATAAACTAAAAGGAATGGTAGATACTTTCTTAGGTGTTTGCCAGCGCATACTCCTTCACCATTCTCTGAGCATCCTCTGCCCTTTTCACACACCCCCAAGGGAAGGCCCTAGCAGCCATGTTTGTACAGCACACGGATCTTTATTGAGGCATGCAGGATCTTTCATTGTGATGCGTGGGCTTCTCCTCTAATTGTGGCATGCAGGTTTTCTCTTCTCTAGTTGTGGTGCACAGGCTCCAGGGTGCGTGGGCTCTGTAGTTGTGGCACGCGGGCTCCAGGGCGCATGGGCTCTGTAGTTTGCAGCACGCAGGCTCTCTAATTGAGGCGCATGAGCTCAGTAGTTGTGGCACATGGGCTTAGTTGCCCCGCGGCACGTGGGATCTTAGTTCCCTGACCAGGGGTCAAACCCGAGTCCACTCCATTGTAAGGCGGATTCTTTACCACTGGACCACCAGGGAAGTCCCTGCTCACACTCTTGAGTTGGTATCTATTATTTAAAACTTAAAAAAAATCTAGTCTACAACAGAACAACAACTAAAAACTAAATCTTTGGATGTTTGGGTATAGGGGATTGTACTTTTTTGGTGCCTTCATTTTCCTCATTTTGGCCATTAAAAAAAAAAGCATTTGTTTTGCAATTTTAAAAAATGCTCTAAAATAGGTATGAAAATATATTCAAAGGGTATATAATATGCCAAAGTACCAGAGATTGTATTGGAGTAATTTATGTTTTTTTCTGTATTTTTAAAACTTCCTAAAATGCAGATACTATTACTCTTATGATTTAAAAAATTACACTTTTTCAGAAAGCACCATCTTGACTTTTATCAAGAACACTATAACATCTTCAACAGGAATGCTGAACCTTCCAGATATCTGTACCCACCTTCCATCACTTTTAGAAGTTTACCCCTCAATGTTAAATCATTCTGCTACTAAACTGCTACTAACTTTCAAAGGTAATCATGATTCTTTTTTACTATTTTAAATAGAGCTGAAATAAACATCATAGTACATACTCCTTGCATTTATGTGAATGCATTTTTCTCATGTAAAGGAATTTTAATTTAGGTTTTATACCTCCATGTAGAGCCTTTAGTCATGTGTTTTTTGCCATCTGTATATCTTTGAAGAAGTGCCTGAACCTTTTTAGAATTGGGTTATCTTCCTATTAGAGTTATAAGTGTTCTGTATATATCCTAGATACAGGTGCACTCTTGTACATGTTTTGCCAATATTTCCTCCCATAAAATAGCTTGCATTTTCATAACAGTGCTTATTGAAGAGAAAAACTTTCTAATTTTGACAAAGTCCAATTTATCAATATTTTATCACTCATGCTTTGTGTCATATTTAAGAAATCTTTGCAAAACCCAAGGTAACTAAGATTTTCTCCTGTATTTTCTTCTAGAGTTTTATGGTTTTAACTCTTATGTTCATTTCTGTGACCCTTCTAGATCTAATTTTTACACATGTTCCTTGTTTTGAATATAGCAATCCAACTTTTTCAGTGTCATCTGTTGACAATTTTATCCTTTCCTCACTGATTGCCTTGACACCTTTGACAAAAATCAATTGTGTGTAAATATATTTATATATTTCTGGACTCTCTCCTGTTCCACAGACCTATATATATCTATCCTTACCACAGTGACTAGGCTAAGGAATACCTAGATAGTAAATAATAGTAAAACATTTCTGGGTGTGTCTGTGAGGGTGTTTCTGGGTGATATTAGCATTTGAATCAGTAGATTGAGTAAAGATCTGACCTCACCAATGTGGGTAGCATTATCCAATCCACTGAGGGCCTGCATAGAACAAAAAGGCAGAGAAAGGACAAATTCTCTCTTCTTGAGCTGGGAAATCCATCTCTTTCTGCCCTCGAACATTGGATCTCCTAGTTCTCTGGCCTCTGGCTGCCCCCCTCCCCAGGGCTCAGGCCTTTGGATTCAGACTGAATTATACCATTGGGCCTTCTTGGTCTTGGTCTCCCGGTCTCTCCCCCTTAATTGGTCAGGCTCTCCTCTCTGTCTCTCTCTGTCTGTCTGTGTGTCTGTGTCTCTCTCCCGCCCTCTCTCTCCCCCTCCCTTCCTCCCTCCCTCCCTCCCTCCCTCCCTCCCTCCCTCTCTCTCTCTCTCTCTCTCTCTCTATATATATATATATATGATTGGTTCTGTTTCTCTAGAGAACCCTGACTGTAACTACAAGGTAGCGTAAGTCCTCCAACTTTGTTCTTTTCCAAAGTTGTTTTGAGTATACTAGGTCTTTTCCATTTCCAAATAAAATTTGTAATCAATTTGTCATTACAAATAAGGCCTGCTGGAACTTTGACTGGGATTGCACTGAACTGCTACATCTACTTGGAGAAAACTGACAACAATGTCAAGTCTTCTGATCCCTGAAAATAGTACCCTTCCCGATACAGATATTCTTAAATTTCTCTCACCAATGTTCAATGTGTACAAGTCTTACACATCTTTTATCAAGTTTATTCCCAAGTATTTCATGAAATTTTAATGCCATTATAAATAATATGCTTTTTCATTTTCTACTTCTGACTAGTATACAGAAATAAAATTGACTTTTGTATGTTGAACTAGCTCACTAATTAGTTCTACCAGGTTGTTGTAAATTTCTTAGAATTTTTTTACCTGGATGATCAGAAGAATAAGAATTCTTTTTCAGTCTGAATGTCTTCTATTTCTTTTTCTTGCTTTGTTGCACTGGCTAGGTCTTGCAATACAATGTTAACAGGTGTGGAGAAAGGGAGGTAAATCAGGTCCCTGTAACTCCATTATGGCCAAAAGCAGAAGCCTCTCCTGATGTTTGAAGTTTGTATTGCACATATAGGTCTTTAAACTACCTGGAATTTAGTATCCACTATGAAATGGGTATCTAAAATTACCTATTACTATATGGACAGCTAATTACTAGATTCTCTCCTCATCCACCTATCACACCACTTTTGTCATCTACTAAGTTCCCATGTGTACATGTTTTAATTTCTAAACTGTCTGTTCACCTACCCTGAACCAATACCAATTCAAGATCTTGCTAAGTGATTTTATACATTCCATGACTTTAAGTAACTCAACAGTATATACTAATGATTCCCAAATTTGTATCTCCACCCAGATCTCTCCCCTAAACTCAAACTTCTACTTCCAACTCTATCATTTGGATTGTATAATAGTATTTCAAATTCTTAATGTCTTAAAAACCAAGCCCCTAATTCTCAGCAACTGCTAACCTGCCCCTACTGCAGTGTTCTCCTCACGAATTGGAAATTCCATTCTTTCAGTCCTCAGTTCAAACACTGGAAAGTCATCCTTGACTCCTTTCTTTCACAGCTCACATCCAAGCCATCAGAAAATCCTAACCACTCTACCTTCAAAATATGTTAAAAAAAAAAAAAAATCCAACCACTTCTACCACTTTTATTGCCACTATCCTGATCTAAGCCAATATTACCTCTCACCCCGATTATCCCAACAGCCTCTCAACAGCTATCCTCCCTGCCCTCCTAGGGTCTAGTCTCCTCACGGCAACCAGAGGGATCATTTTTCATAATATAAGTCAGATCGCATCACTGCTCCACTCTAAACCCTCTTGCATCTTCCCATCTCTCAGAGTAAAAGCCAAAATTCCTACAATAACCTGAAAGGCCTTTCATGATCCAGTTCCCAATGCCTCTCTAACCCCCTCCTCCGACCACTCTCCTTCTCTCACTCTGCTCTGGACATCCTGGCCTCCTTGCTTTTCCTGACACATCACACACACTCTCACCTGTTTCCTCTGCCTAGAACCAAGCTTGTCTCCAGATATTGACATGGCTTGCCCCCTCACTTCAAGTTTTAATTGCCATCCTAACAGAGAAGCATTTCCTGCCACCCCATACAAAGGAGGAGCCCTCTATACATGCAACACACTCCGGATCCCATTTCCCTGCCTTTTCCCCACTCAGAGCACTTATCACATCTGACATATTAAATACCTGCTTTTCTATTTGCATTTTATTGGCCTTACCTTATTAGGATGTAGGCTCCATGAAAGCAGGAACTTGCCTGTTTTTTTTTTCTTCACTGTTCTAGGTCCCTAGTCCCTGGAGTAGTATCTGGCACATAAGCACTCAAACACTTGTTGAAGAAATGAATACTTTACTTATCAGAGATTCATAATTGGTCCTTCTATCCAGCAAGGGCAAGCCCTCACTGCTTCTCTCCCCCTTTAAAATTCTCTGCCCTCGACTTTCCTGTATAAATTTAGAAATCAGCTAGTCAAGTTCTATGAAAAACTTTTGAGGATTCTGGCTGGGACTGCTTTGAATTATACATTAATTTCAGGAGAACTGTTAGCTTTTCAATGTTGAGGTCTTTTCCACCAAAAACATGAAGGGTTCTCCATCTTTTAGGTCTTCTTTTACATCCTTCAGCTGTGTTTATAATTGCCTCCATTAAAAAAAAACTAAAAATTGTTTCTCAAATATGTTCCTACTTTTTTTGCTATTCCCCAAAACATTACCTTTTTAAAAATTATATTTCTAACTGTCACAATGAAATCAAGCTCTTCTACTGCCTTGGTCCTCCTTAACTTCAAACATACTTAAATTCCCCGTGCCTAAAAAGTCTTCCACTTGGCCAGGAAGCTATCCTCTGTTCTTACATATTGCAAAGAAGCAGGTAAGTAATGCTGCCTCAGCTTCCTCACTTCCTACTCAGTCCTTAGCCCCTAACCTAGCCTTCACTCGACTACCCAGTGAAAACTGCTCTTTCAGAAAGGACCACTGGGCACTGTGTCACTGAATTCCACAGCCTTTTCTCAGTGTTTATCTTCTTCAGTCTAAGATGCTCGTAACACCAATAACATCCTACCCCTTTAGCTCTGCATTTACTCTCTTCCTTTGGCTTCCATGGAACTGGCATTTCCCTCATGTCTCCTGAGTGGTTCCCCTTCTGCATCCCCCAATTTCTCTTCTAGCTTATTCCAGGAAGAACCTATGTCTACCTCAGGGATACAGGGAAAGCCTCTCTGGGGAAGCAGAGTTTGAGCTAATTCTTAAGGTGAGACTAGAGTTTACCAGATGGACAAGAAGGAAAAGGGCATTCCTGGCAGACAGAGCATAAGCAGAGTGAGGACAGCATGGTTAACTCGAGAGCCTCAAACAGCTCAGTACGTCCAGAACCGCGCTGTCCAATACGGCGGCCACTAACCACATGTGGCCATTCAGTCCTTGAAATGCATCTAGTTCAAGCTGAGATGTGCTGTGAAGTGTAAAACACACACCAGATTTCAAAGACTTGGTCCCAAAAAAGGAATGTAAAACGCCAATGATAATTTCTTTTTTCACCAATTACATGTTGACATGGTATTCTGGATATACTGCTTTAAGTAAAATACATTATTAAAATTAATTTCATGTTTCTTTTTACTTTTACTATGTGGGTCCCACTGTATCTCTATAGAACAGTGCCAGCCTAGGGCGCAAGGGCCAAGTCAAAAGAAGAGAGGAAGAAGCATGAGATTCTATAGTAAATTTTCTTTCTCCTTTCTACACCCATTGACGTTATTAAAGTTCAGGTCCTAATTACCTCTCACCTAAGACCATTTCAGTGGCCCTACTGATCCCTCCCTACAGTCCTGGGCCTGTCACAACCCATCCTAGATATTGTAACCATATTAGTCTTTTTAAAGCACCTCATCTCTCCACTGCTCAGAGTCTCCCTGACCTTGAAATTAAGGGGCAAAACAGTCTGGCATTTTGAGGCTCGCCACGACAGAAGCTAACCTGCAGTTACAGGATTCCCCAGTATTGTTCCCCTTCATACCCTTGGATGTGTCAAACTGGAGATGTCGCCTCGACTTGCCTGACATTTTTCCCCTTTTACTACCTTTGCTCATAATCCTCCCTCTGCCTACAACACCCTTTCCCAAAATTCAGCTTACCAATATCTTACTAGATAATAACAGTATTGTTTTATTTAAAAGGAAAAAACCATATTGGGGGGCCTTTCGTTAGAGATACAAACTGAAGTATTTAGAGATGAATTTTTTTTTTATCTTGCTAGGACTCCAGGGTCTGTATAAAAGATGTATTCCTTCAGGAAGCTATTTCTAACCACCCCAAACCTTCAACAAACATGCAACTTGTAGAAGGCATCAAATGCTACACATTACTCTAGGTGCTGGGTAAACGAGACAGTAAAATGTTAGCCCTCCCCCTTAGGAGCTCAGTCTCACGGGAGACAGCTACATAAGTCAACAACTGCCACGGAGAACAACTGAAGCTATGAAGAGGTAAACACAGGGTCCTATGGGACCACAGACAAGTCCTAATCCAGGCCAATAGTCAGCAGAGGGAAGCACCCTAAAAAGGGATGCAGAAAAGCCCTAATGAGCTCTTCCTCCACTCATTACCCAGTACACCTTTTACAGCCTCTCTTATGGTTATCCAATTCTGTCTTTGATGCTTCGTGCATGTACAGTCTATCCTCATTATTTGTGAATTCCACATCTGCAAACTCGCCAATTGTTAAAATGTACTTTAATCTCAAAGTCAATACTCATGGCAATTTTTTGGTCATTCACAGACAC
This sequence comes from Physeter macrocephalus, assembly GCF_002837175.3. Classification (NCBI taxonomy): domain Eukaryota; kingdom Metazoa; phylum Chordata; class Mammalia; order Artiodactyla; family Physeteridae; genus Physeter; species Physeter macrocephalus. The sequence goes on from NC_041232.1 coordinate 38,271,296, forward strand.
ATCCAGATCGGTAAAAAACTTGAGTCTTCTGATGCACATATTCCCTGAAGTGGAAAAGCTGGTACTCTGCCTTCTTGTCTCAGCTCTCGTACTGTGAACAAGTGTCCTCGTCACAGTCTACCTAGTGCCACATTTTTCGCTTTTTGTTTCTGGTGATTTCACCGTTGAAACTGGCCCCCAAGCACAGGGCTGAAGTGCTGTCTAGTGCTCTTAAGTGCAAGAAGCCTGTGATGTGCCTTCTGAACAGAGTATGTGTTACACGAGCTTAGTCCAGGCATGAGCTATAGCGCTCTTGGCAGTGAGCTCAGTGTTAATAAGTCAATAACGTACACTGAATAAGGTGTTTTTAAACAGAAGCACACATAAAACAAGGCTACGTGTTGATCAGTGGATGAAAATGCTGTGACCAAAGGCTCACAGGAACTTAACTCTGTATTTCCCTTATAAGCAATGGTTCAGTATCCACTAATTCAGAGGTCACAGCAATGTTACAGAACATAACTACCACAAATAACAAGAATCAACTGTACGTTTCTTTCCCTTGAAGGTGGAAATCAGATCTTAGGCATCATTAGTGCCTCATATGAAATAGGCATTATTAAACATTTAGGTCTTAACTGAGAAGTAAATTAATAAATTTTTTCTTTTGTGTAAATGCCTTACTTCAAAATTAAACAGGGACCACACAGTTTAACAAAGGCTGGGTAATGAAACAAAACGCTTCATTTCTTTACAGCTTCAAAATGACCAACAATGGCTTTCACCAACATGCTTACCATTTTTGTTCTTCAGATTAGGGTCTGCTCCACTTTTTAGAAGCTTTAAGGCACATTGTTTATGAGCCCGGTAAGCGGCACAATGCAAGGGTGTATTTCCTAACTGATCCGAACAGTTCACAGCAGGAGGATTCGGTCTGTTGAGCTAACAATTGAAGAAATACAATGCAGTTTACATACCAAAGACGGACTTTCTTCCATGAAACCCATGATGGTACAGTGTAACTGAAAATCCAGGTGGGCCCTCATGCTCCAGAGCCTGATGAGCAGCAGGGCTTCTTAGCATCTCAACTGTCAGTGGCTTCTTGCTCACAAAATCAGCCAACCCACGTCACTCGCCATGCTGTCCTCAAGCTGCCACGGAATCTCAGGTCCCACGCTCCCCTGACAACAGACACCACACACTATACCAGGGCCACCCCACTCACCCCTGGACACTGGGATTCCACTAAGATTCTTTCACCTCTACCAGTCTTGCAATTCACACTTGTGACAGCAAAATTACAAATTGGTCTACCATAGGCAGTCATTCAGAAGCGTTAAAACCATAAATGTTAAACATGTAAATGTTAAAGGTCTACTGAATTTGTTGTTCCCAGCTGACTCCTTTAAAAAAGTTCTTTTTAAAGGAGTCTCCATTTCACAAAGTTTAAAATATGTTTTAGGCACTATACTTGGAAACCAGAGAGGCCTTTTCAAATGAGCTGAAGTAACTTTAAGGCAAATGGCCGTGCTTCAGTCTTGAATTTAGACCACATTCAGAGTTTTGTGTTTAATGAGACTATTTTCAGGAAATGGAAACTGGAAAGTAGGTCTCCTAAGAAGAAAAAAATGAAATGGGTAAGTTTTCAGTCTGTTCTAACATGATATAAATATTTCAAAAATATTGTCCCTTGTTTGTATGTTATTTTCTAGAAGTATAGCATACCTTTCAGAAATAATTGCTCATCAAAATTAGAGAAAGGTATTCCTTTATAGGATCCTATATATTATATGCCAATTTTAAATTGGATTAACCATGAAGAAGAAAAAAAACTATCCTTACATTAAATGTTTACCATGAAAAACTAAATTCTTAACCATTAGGTTTCCAAGTAGAAGTGGGGTAGTAAATCAGAAATTCAGAGAAAAACGTAATCATTTAAAATATATCCTGCTTAAACTATTACCGTGCTGTGTTTTCAGATATTTAAAGACTTTTGTTCTATTATTTTGATCTCAACTATTCAGGTCCCACAATTTGACTACGTTATGAACTCAACGTTAAGTAAAAAATTTCCTCAGCTTTTCTAAGCAAATTGTCTGAATTAGACACAAGAATAATTTTGTGAAAATTCATGTTTAAGTAGCAGTTACCCTTTTTTATATATCTTGAAGGTATTCGCTTATCTGTTTCTAACTGGGGCAGTCACTTAATGTTTTCAATAATCTTTTACCTGGAGAGTGAAATACCTATATTTCTAGGGAAGAACTGTACTCCTCTGATTATGTGAAATGCTGATTTAAATGGGCCTCCTGCAGTAAAACTTGTAAATAAGGAACTATCCCAAATTCAGTAGCTACTTACTGTTCCATCTTTTTAAAAAAATATCTTAATAAACTTCACACCTTTCTGGAAAAAAAAAATTCCCTGCAGAGTAAAGAAATAATACATTTGTTTTCGTTTTTTACCAGAGCTGTGAGTTCTGCTGTTCTGCCTTCTCTTGCTGCTGCCAAAAGTAATTCTTCAAGCTTTCTTTGTTGAGTCCTTTCTACAGCTGCAAAAGGAAAAGTACATATTATTCTACTTCTAGTCTGGATCCTATTAGCAAATTTATCACAAAGATATATAGAGAATAAAGTGATCATGATAAAAGAAGTCACAATGTTTTGAATTGTAATTCAAATGCTGTTAGATTTTACCGTTATTCTCACTGCCTTTATTTCACACTACAGAGTTCAACTTCCCTCAGGTTCAGATGAATTTCTGTTTTCAATTCAGAGGTCCTTAAGTACATTACTCACTATAACACCCAACACAAGTAATTATGAATTATGAATTACTTCTGCATGCTGAAATACTATTACATATGTGCCTTGGAAAGGTAGATAAGTGGGGAGAGGAGCTCATACTTTCCAGAACCTTAGAATGCAAAAGGTAATAATAAGAAATAGCGTTGGCAGGAAGACATACAAACCATATAAATATATTTAGGTTTATATATACTTACATATGTCTACATAAGAATATTTTATTTCTTTAACAAATACTCTAGCACTTACTACGTGCCAAATACCTTTCAAAACACTTAAACAATATTAACGTATTAAATCCTCATAACTACTCTTTGAAGTGTTACTATTTTCACAATTTTATAGATGAAGAAACTGAGGCAGCAAGAGGTTAAGGAACTTAACGTAAGCCACACAGCCAGGATGTGGAGGAGCTGGGACTTGAACTTCGGCAGGTGGGTTCCAGAGTCCATGCTTTTACCATTACTCTGTGCTGCTCATACTTGCAGGGAATGAGAGCAGTCTGATTTAAAGGACTAGAATATGTAATAAGGTCTCATTTCTGCTATGTTTGAGTTCTGTTTTGGCTTACAGAAAAGAAACAATTTCATAGAAAGGCTTAATAATAATCCCCCTTAAAATATGTGTACAATGTCCTGTGCAAAGGCTGCAAGGGAGGAACTATAAAAGGTTTCCTAGGTCTCCCCGAGAAATAATGAACATTTATTAATAGTTAGTAATTACTATGCGCTAACAGTTGTTCGAGACACTACGCATGCCCTTGCATTTCAACTACAGGAAACACATAGCTTGAATACCGGAATAGCTGGAACCAGTTTAACTTTGTCTTAAGAACGGACTAACATTACTAATTAATATACCATCATCTTCTTTTCTCACATTTTTATTTCCACACCCACTCCCCCCTCCCTCTCCACTTTGGAGGAAGGCTGCCACGCCTCCACACGTGCTCCCAACACTGCTTTCTTTTGCTGGGATTCATGCTCTTCAGTCTTTCCTCTAAGGCCACTGGACTGTGAGCTTTGGAGAACAGTCACGTCCCCACCCTTCCCTACACACCTGTACTACTGCATGTATTACCTGGAGCTGTAATTTATCCCTGCAGTCATTCTCGAAGTCAGGTACCTGTTCTTACTCTTCTGTGAATCCTAGGCATTTATGACAGTATCTGGCACAATGCATATTTAGCCAATAAGTATTCACTGAATAATCAAACAATGTTTAATAATGTTCGTTCTAGACTTTAAGGAAGGGTGGTGAATGTTTCTCTCTAGATTGTCTAGGCTCATAAATGAAGGAAAACTGGATCTGGAGTTGAAAACCCTGCTTGTGTTCCTGTCCTGTGTTCCTTCTGGACACTGAAAGAAGACTGCTGATCCAGCCAATAAAAACAAATATTCCAATTTGCGGACGCAAGGCTTCTAGAGTGCCCATAATGTTCTGTTCCTTGACATGGGTGCTGTTTACATGGATGTGTTCCCCTTGTGAAAACAGCAAGCTGTGCATTAATAATGTGTACTTTTATCCATATATTTTATACCTTAATAAATGTTCTTTAAAGCAAATACTCCATCCCCAAAATAATTTGTCCTATAAATTTTATTTTTATTTTTTTAAAATATTTATTTATCTATCTATCTATTTATTTTGGCTGCATCCATCTATCTATCTATCTACCTATCTATTTATTTTGGCTGCCCTGGGTCTTAGTTGCAGCACTCAGGATCTTCGTTGAGGCATGCGAACTCTTAGTTGCAGCATGCATGTGGGATCTAGTTCCCTGACCTGGGATCAAATCTGGGCCTCCTGCATTGAGAGTACAGAGTCTTACCCACTGGACCACCAGGGAAGTCCCTGTCCTATAAATTTTAAATTTGATATGACTATAAACTAACTCTTTGTCTTTCTTTTCAGTCAGAATCCAGAGTTAGTAGGGATCACAGAGATCATGAAGCCTAACTCCATCCTGACAAGACACTTACATACACACACAGCATAGGGTAAACAGCAGTACACTTCAAATGCAGGTGAGAACCTACCAAATGTACTTCATTAACAACAGAAAATCACCCTTTTGCAATCTCTATAGTAAAGAGTGATTCAGGCAAGAATTATCAACAAATGCTAAAATCACTGATTTAAAGTGATTTTATCCTGATTTCAGGATATTTACATGGTCTCAGTTTTTCTCGCCAAGGATTGTTTATTAATTACAAAAGGGGGAAGGCAGCTTAACAGTGGACCACGTAGTGATCAGAGATAATTTCACCAGTAATGGAACAGAATGACATCATGTACCTCCTAATATGCACTGGTATAAAGCATAAAACCTTATCCTATGCCAAATACAACCTATGGCAAAATGTATACCCTGAATCTAATTATATGAGACAAGAAAAGCCCAAATTGAGGGGCATTCTACAACAGTGATATTATAATGTTGTTAAATCTCATGAAATTGATCATTATATTGTGATTATATAAGGAAATATCCTTGTTCTTAGGAGATACATACTGAAGTACTTAGGGCTAAAGTATCATTATGTCTGCAAATTATTCCCTAATAGCGCAGCAAAAAAAAAAAATTAAAAGTAAATAAATAGGGCTTCCCTGGTGGCACAGTGGTGGAGAGTCCGCCTGCCGATGCAGCGGACACGGGTTCGTGCCCCGGTCCAGGAGGATCCCACATGCCGCGGAGCGGCTGGGCCCGTGAGCCGTGGCCGCTGGGCCTGCGCGTCTGGAGACTGTGTTCCGTGACAGGAGGGGCCACAGCAGTGAGAGGCCCGCATACCGCAAAAAAAAAAAAAAAGTAAATAAATAACATTAAATAATATATAAAAAGGTAAACCAGATGTGGCAAAATGTTAATGACTGGTGACTAAGTGCAGATATACAAGTGTTTGTTGTACTATTCTTGAAACTTTCCCATAGGTTGAATATTTCTCAATATAAAAAAATATATGTAGAAGAAGATATGTAGAAGAAGGTACACTAGTCCTCTCTAGTGCCTGACAAGTAGTAATCTACCCTCTCCCAAACACTTCTAATCATGGGAAACTCACTACACCTTTCAAGGCAACCCAAGCCATTATTATAATACACTGGACCCAAAGATAAACTCGCTGGCATGCCATCAAGTGGATCGTCAACTGGCCCTGGTCGGCCTCAAATAAGAATACCCCTTTTCCAATATAACAGTTATTGAGATACTCAAACATGATTCTGTTGTGTCTACTGATATCTGTCTTTCTGGGGTGAAACATTTCCTGTCTCTACGTGCATGACCCTGCGATTGGGTTTCTGGTCTACCTGTGGTCTTGGGCTGTGGATGTACTCCCTGCAGTTTGATCCATTTGATGCACTATCCACAAATGATATCACACCTGGCTAAGGTGATCTCATCAGAGCAAAATCTCTCAATTTCTACTTCTATTACCCCAGCTAGGACCATACTGTAGCTGATAAATCATAAGTGCCCATCAAGTCAACTAAGCCCTTGTTCTTAAGCACAGTTGGGTTTTGGTGGCTGTGAGTGTGGGTACTTAGAGCACGTCTTTACAGCTAGCCCCATTAAATGTCAACTTGTCAGGTGAACCCAACATCCCAGTCTGTCGGGAGAACGTCAGTTCTGGGTTCTCATCTTATTACAAATAAAATAATAGAACAGGATCAAAGACAGTACCTAATCCTCCCAATTAGATCATAATTTACTAAAGGGCAGGGATCACATATAATAGATCAATCTCCTCAAAATCACATAATACTGAGCCTTATAGAAGATGTTATGTGTTGATTTGTTTATTGAAAATGAGAGGGTTCATTTCAATGCAAGAGTGAGTAGAGACGTTGATCTAAAGGTGTCTGACAAGCAGACATTATCTTGTAACTAAAGAAACAAGGGAGATTTTAGGTTTCAAGGCCAACTGGAAAGTAATAAAAAGCAAGACCTTGCTTCGTACATAGATAAAAATACTAATAACAAATAAATCAACACCCTTGAAGTACAAAATTATCTTGCCCTTCTCTGAATTGCAAAGGAAAGAAACCAAGGATGTGTGTGAAACTGCAACTCTAATTCAATACCTTTATTCATAAAGTAGTAATTAAGAAATCTTCTCAAGGACATCCCTGATGGTCCAGTGGTTAAGAATCTGCCTTCCAATGCAGGGGACACAGGTTCAATCCCTGGTCAGGGAACTAAGATCCCACATGCCGCGGGGCAACTAAGCCCACATGCTCTAGAGCCCACGTGCCACAACTAGAGAGAAGCCCGTGTGCCGCAAGAAGACCCAACGCAGCCAAATAAATTAATTTAAAAAAATGTAATCTTCTCTTCTCTACTATAGAAATATTACCAAAAAAATAATTACAGCCAAAGCCCTGGATATTTGGGGGATAATCCTAACAAATGAACACTTCCCAATGTAAGCATCGAAGTATTTTTGTTTTAAACTATTTTTAGAGAAAATCCTAATATGTCTTCTTAAACATAACTGAATCTTTGAAGTTCATCTAACAATGAAGCTGAGCCATGAAGAAGTTACTGTTGGCTGCTGTACTACAATGAAGCCCTCAGGGTAATGGAGCTGGCCAGAGCTATCTTCCCCAATATCAAATGACTCCCAGTAGCTACACCTCTTATAGTTTCCCTGTCCTGCACTTCTGTATTTCTCCATTATCATGCTTCTGCAGCCTTTCAGCCGTACTCCCTCATGTCTCTAATTTCTACTTTTAATTTTGTTGGAGATTTGATTTTTAAAAATTGCCATAATCCTAGATAAAGAATTTAAAAGCTCTGTGGAAACTCTCATATAGTTTTATGTCTAATCAGTGACTTGCAAATTACATTATCTTTAGACCACAGGCTTGGTGTCATCTATTTTGGCATCTCAGAAGCCATTTCTACTTCTATTCTGGACCGCATCTAAAACGAAAATAAATGCTGTTTGGATTAAGATCCATAATATTTACCTTCAAGCATGTTTCTGATTTCTTTGTCATGAGTGACTTCCTTTGCTGTCTGTCCATTCCCATTAACAACAGTAGTATGAGCATTATATTCTAAAAGAAGCATTACCAACTCCTAAAAAAGCAGAGAAATTACAGACTTTATTATATTATAGCCCTTTTTCAAATTACTAATTACTACTGAGTTTTTTCTACAATAGGATGACTAGGTAGCAATCTTTATGTCACTTCAGTTCTGTCTGCGTTATTGTGGTTCCTTAGTATTCACTTAAATTGACTACTACAATTCAACTAATTGTAATAATGACCGATGACTGCTTAAACAGTTGCCAATCCACGATTAAACAGACAACTTCTATAATTGATTTTTAAAGTAAATTATCTCGTTATTTTACCAAGTTGATTCATGCGGTCAAAACTAAATATGAGTTAACAAAGCCATTATTTAAATTAGTAATTTAAATTAGATAATTAGAGCAGATAATACATTCATTTAACATTATTCCTCCAAGAAATGCTGAAAAAAAATAATTTCCTCTACAGACTTAGATTTTTTAAATTAATTATGATGTTTATAATAAATAGGACATTATTTTCTGAAGTGATATAGACTGACAGGATACAACACTATCAAAGGGATGCTTTATAATGAAGCAAATGATCTCCTGAAGTCAATATTCAACAATGGAGCATAAGCTACATCATTCATATTTACTCTAAGTGGCTAACAGCTCTTTTAGGAATTTTTGTAGTAAAAAATGTTTAAATACATATCTAAACACAGACAGGAAGAAAACAAAATACTCATTGTCCTAGTCACTCCATGACCACTACAAACATTTTGGAGGATTTCTTTCTGATCATTTTTCCCTTGCATAAGTTTGAGATTTTTTAAACATAATTTTATTTATGACATAATTGCTTAAGTTATACTCCTTTTGCCTAATACATCATTTTCCAGGACATTATAGTGTCTATAAACACACTTTTCATTGAATATTATTCTATAAAATGTACTACCACATTTTACAAATAGAAAAACTGCTAAGAAGTCTAATATTTTAATAAGGTAAATTCTTATAAAATATCTTAGCATTTCCTATCATTTTAAAGGTAATATTTTGGAAGAAGTGTTTTCATAGTTTATGTAAAGAGTTCATATTGGTAAAGAAAGTAGAACCCACAGAATGATAGAAAGTATTTATAAATCATATATCTGATAAGGAAATTGTATCCACAATATATAAAGAACTTTTACAATTCAACAATAAAGACAACCCAATTGAAAAATGGTCAAAGATAAAAAATGAGCAATCAGAAAAGGAAATTAAGAAAAACAATTCCATTTACAATGGCATCAAAAAGAATAAAATGCTTAAGAATAAACAACCATGGAGGTGAAAGACTTGTACACTAAAACTACAAAATATAGCTCAAAGAATTAAAGAAGATATAAATAAGTGAGAAGACATCTAGTGATCATGAATGGGAAGACTTAATATTGTTGAGATGTGAACACTACCCCCAAAGCAATCTACAGATTCAATGCAATCCCTAACAAATCCCAATGATGTTTTTTCCAGAAACAGAAAATCCTATCATAAAATTCACATGGAATCTCTAGAGATCCCAAATAGACAAAACAGTAATGAAAAAGAAGAACAAAGTTGGAGATCACACACTTCCAGATTTCAAAACTTACCTCAAAGCTAATCGAAGTAATCAAAACAGTGCAATAATGACATAAAGATAGACATATAGACCAATGGAATAGAAAAGAGAGCCCAGAAATAAAACTCTCACATATTTGTTCAAATGGTTTTCAACAAGGGTGCCAAGATCATTTGAAGGGGAAAGGAGTCTTCAACAAATGGTGCTGGGAAAACTGTATATTCACATGCAAACAAATAAAGTTGGACCTGTACACTTTACACCACATACCAAAATTAACTCTATTAGGATGAAAGACCTAATAGAAAACCTAAAACAATAAAAATCTTAGAAGAAAACATAAGAGGAAAGCTTCATGACATTAGATTTAGCAGTCATTTCTTGGAATATGACACCAAAAGCATAGGTTAAAAAAAAAGAAACTGGACTACATCAAAATTAAAAACTCTGTACAACAAGGCACTATCAAGAGAGTGAAAAGGCAATCTAGAGTGGGAAAAAATATTTGCAAATCGGGTATCTGATCTAGGATTTATATCCAGAATATGTAAATAACTCCCAAAACTCAAAAACACCACCACCACCACCAAATTATCTGATTCTTTAAATGGGCAAAGAATCTGAAAAGGCTACATACTGTATGTACGTGAAATACATATGGAACTATGTGACATTCTGGAAAAGGCAAAACTATGGAGAAAGTAGAAAGATCAGTAGTTGCCAGGGATTTGGGTGGGAAGAAGGATGAACTGGTGGAGCACAAAGGATTTTTAGGGCAATGAAAATACTCTATACGATATTATAATGATAGACACATATCATTAAACATTTTGTCTAAACCCAAAGAACATACAACAACAAGAGTGAATGCTAAAGTAAACTATGGACTTTGGGTGCTTATGATGTGTCAATGTAGGTTCATCACTTGTTTTAAAAAAAAGAAAAAGACAAAAAAAGAACCACTCTGGTGGGGCATGTTGATAATGGGAGAGACCATGCATGCGTGGAGGCAGGGCATACATGGGAAATCTGTATCTTCCCCTCAATCTTGTTGTGAACCTGAAACTACTCTACAAGTTTGTCTTTCAAATAAAAAAAATTTAAATAAATGGGCAAAGGATTCAATAGACATTTTTCCAAAGAAAAATGGCCAATAAGCATATGAACAGATGTTCAACATCACTAATCATTACGGAAATGCAAATCAAAACCAAATGAGATACCATTTCACAACCCTTAGGATGGCTAAAATTAAGAAGACTGACAATAACAAGTGTGATGAGGATGTGGAGAAACTGAAACCTTCATGCAATGCTAGTGGGAATGTAAAATGGTGCAGGTGCTTTGGTAATCAGTTTGGCAGCTCTGCAAAATATTAAACAGAGCAATACCAAGTGGTGCAGCAATTCCACTCCTAGGTACATACCAAAGAGAAATGAAAACATGTCCACGGCAAAAATCTTGCACATGAGTGTTCAAAGCAGCATTATTCATAATATCCCCAAAGTGGAAACAACCTAAAGGTCCATCAACTGACAGTTGGATAAATAAAATTTGGTATGTCCATAGAATGGAATATTATTTGACAATAAAAAAGAATGAAGTACTGATATATATTATAATCATGGATGAGCCTTGAAAACATTATGTTAAGTAAAAGAAGCCAGTCACAGAAAACCATGTATTATATGCTTCCATTTATATGAAATGTCTAGAATAGGTAAATCTATACAGACAGTAGATTAGTGGTTGCCAGGGCCTGGGGGGAAGGGGTAATAGGGAATGACAGCTCATGAGAACAAGATTTCTTGCTGGGATGATCCAAATGTTCTAAAATTATGTTGATGGTTACACAAGTCAACATAACTGAACCACTGAATTTTACATGGGTGACTTGTATAGTATGTAAACTAGAACTCAATAAAGTGCCTATAAAAAGATAGAGATATTCAAGTTTGGCACTACATGGCACATTCGAGTTAAGGAATGTTATTTCTCAACCTACCTCATCTAGTTGTTTTATACCATCTTTGCAACTGTACAGTGTTCTAGTAATTAATTGTCCTGATTTGAGTTTCAGGAAGGTATAAGAACTAATGGGGGGCTTCCCTGGTGGTGCAGTGGTTGAGAGTCTGCCTGCCGATGCAGGGGACACGGGTTCGTGCCCCGGTCCAGGAAGATCCCACATGC
>NC_041232.1:38282985-38284551 GCF_002837175.3 Physeter macrocephalus
GCGTCCGGAGCCTGTGCTCCGCAACGGAAGAGGCCGCAGCAGAGGGAGGCCCGCATACCACAAAAAAAAAAAAAAAAAAAGAACTAATGTGGAACCTGACTGACATAAATCCTCAAAGGGCTGGACTGCAGAAAATGGGCAGACGGAATGGAGAGGTACCTTTAAGAAAAGAGAATATGCTTCGATTATATGGCAACAGGCTACAGGGGGAAAGAGGGCAGACTTTTAGAGTTGCTATATGCAATCTCAGGGGTTCAGATTGTCCTGAAGGGAAGGGATACCTCTTAAAGGTTCCAGAGGAATGACTATCAGGCTGCAAGTTACAAAAAACACCTGTCCACCCTGTGAAGAAGATTAAGAGCAAAAGTTCTCAGAGTGTGGTCCCCAGACCTGTATGTAGTATCAGCATCACCCATGAAATTGGCAGAAACGCAAGTTCTCAAGCCCCATCTCAGACCCACTGAATCAGAAATGCCGGGGATGGGGTCCACCAACTTGTAGGTTAAGCACTCCAGATAAGGAATACAAGCGCTCAGGCAGGAGAAATCATCAGAAGTTTTCATTCATTAAGTCAGAATTAGAAAACAGAAGGCACATGAAGAGACCAGTGGCTGAATGTCTAATTCGAGGAACATGAATGAAACACCCAAACAGAGAGGTCACCGCTGATTTTTAATACCTCAGTGGGTAGAAGAGGTTTTAACTTTGTTCAAAGGTCTGCTGCAGTATTATTCTTATGTTTAGAAAAAACGTTTTTAAGCCGAATTGTACTTCTCTATGCCAAAATTAAAGACCATCCTGCCAGGACTGCCAGGACTTCCCTGGTGGTGCAGTGGTTAAGAATCCACCTGCCAATGCAGGGGACACGGGTTCAAGCCCTGGTCTGGGAAGGTCCCACATGCCGCGGGGGAACTAAGCCCGTGCACCACAGCTACTGAGCCTGAGCTCTAGAGCCCGCAAGCCACAGCTACTGAAGCCTGCGTGCTCTAGGGCCCGCGATCCACAAGAAGAGAAGCCACCTCAATGAGAAGACCACGCACTGCAACAAAGAGTAGTCTCTGCTCAATACAGCTAGAGAAAGCCTGAGCGCAGCAATGAAGACCCAAAGCAGCCAAAAATAAATAAAAAATTATATGTAAAAAAAGAGACCATCCTGCCCCCTTTAACAGTTTGTACACATACCAAAGGATTAGTTGTCATCTTCATCCCTCAGGATCTAGAATTCCTAATCTAGTCCTGAGAAGTCCCTGGTGCTTTTACACAAAATTCCAGCTCCAACCACTTTTCCCTCACAAGTTCTCCTTGCATCAACTGAATATGTGGTTCTCCTCTGAACTTTCTGCCAACTCTCCACATTCTTATTAACTATTCACTTAACATACTTAAGCCCTTACATTGTACAAGGCCCTCCACCCGTCAGGGAAAACACTTAGGTAATGCATGCAGAAGGGATCTGAGAAAGTGTTGACAAAAATCAGAGCTGAGATCAGCATACTGACTGGGACATCCCTGGACATGGTGGAATTGAGAGATTAGAAAAAAAAAAAAAAAAGCCATTGGGGAAAA
>NC_041232.1:38284574-38333314 GCF_002837175.3 Physeter macrocephalus
CAGCATACAGACTGGGACATCCCTGGACATGGTGGAATTGAGAGATTAGAAAAAAAAAAAAAAAAAGCCATTGGGAGACAGAGCAGTCCAGGTAAAAAGCAATGAATATGTTCTCAAGCAGAGACAGTAAAAAGAAGGATTTAAAGTGACAAGTACTTCAATGACCAATACAAATACTGCATAAGGAGCTTGTGTGAAGGAAGAGGAGTCCCATTTTAGAAACACGAAATTCCAGATATCTGAGTGGCAAGTAAGGAGCCCAAACATGCACCTAAACAGAAGACCTGGACACCTGGAAAGAGTATGAGGTCAAAATACAGATTTCCAAATAATCCCTCAGGAGAAATAATGAAGCCTTAAGAGTGGATGGGTTTCTTAGGGGGACAGTTTCAAGAGAAAAGAGAAGAATGGTTTAAAAAAAACAGAGGAACACCTACAACGAAAGGTAAGGAAAATGAACAAGCACAAACAGACAGGAATCAGAAAAGCAGCCAAAGATGCAGCAGGAGAAACAGACTGTGTAGTGCCTCTTTCCAGAGAGATCAGCTTTGTTGGAGTGCAGCTATGGAAAATATGAAAACAGAAACCTTAAAAATAGTAAACCACTGAGGAACTTTAGGAAAACATTCAGTTAACAGGTACAGTCAGGACCTAGACTACAAAGGATCAAAATAATCACGTGCTAAGGAAGTTGAAAAAGGAAGTATAGACACATTTTAATAATATTTTATAAAAAATCAGAACAAGGGGCTTCCCTGGTGGCGCAGTGGTTGAGAGTCCGCCTGCCGATGCAGGGGACACGGGTTCGTGCCCCGGTCCGAGAAGATCCCACATGCCGCAGAGCAGCTGGGCCCGTGAGCCATGGCCACTGAGCCTGTGCGTCCAGAGCCTGTGCTCCACAATGGGAGAGGCCACAACAGTGAGAGGCCCACGTACCGCCAAAAAAAAAAAAAAAAAAAAAAAAAAAACTTAATTGCTAAAATATGCTAACCATCATGAGGCTTCAGCAAGTTGTAACCTTTTTGTAATAGTAACCAACACCACTGATCACAGATCACCATAACAAATATAATAATGAAAAAATATGAAATATTATGAGAATTACCAAAATGTAACAGAGACACAAAGTGAGCAAATGCTGTTGGAAAAACAGACTTGCTCAATGGGTTGCCACAAAACTTAAATTTGTAAAAAATGCATTATCTGAAGTGCAATATAGCAAAGCACAGTAAGCATACCTGTACTATTTACCTCTGTCTCTACTGTCTTATAAACAATGTTTAACATTCCATAAAAAATTACCAGACACACAAAAAGAAAAGCAATCCACTGTCAAGAGACAAAATGGTTAACAGAATGACAAAGAAATGATCAAGATGTTGGAATGATCAGATAGAGAACTTTATTATGTTAAAAGGTCTAGTGGACAAGGTGGACAACATATATGATGAGATGGAGAACTTCAGCTGAGAAGTGGAAACTATAAGAAAGAGTCAAAGAAAAATGCTAGAAATGAGATAAAGAGTGCCTTCAATGGTCTCATCAGTAGACATCAGAGCACAGTTGAGGAAAGAATCAGTGAACTTGAAGACAGGCCAACAGATATTAGCTAAACACTAAGAGAAAGTGGAAGGGAGTGGGGAGGCGGTCGGAAAAGGGGAAAAGGAGGGGGGGAAGAAGAACTGAGCACCCATGGCTGTGGGACAGTTATCAGTCTAACAAATGTATAATAAGTTATTCAAGAATTTATATGAAGTACTTCTTGAATCTAGCAAAAGAGAATAAAAAAAGGAAAAAAAAATCATGAAAACAGTAGCTGCTACCATTTGCGCATGTAATTTGCCCTCAGGAATGCTGTGTTCTGCTAACCATTTCCATAACTCTCTGCAGGTCAGCCTTCTCGACCTTGATTCTCTGAACTCACTCATTCATTACCATAATTGCAGCCACCTGGCTTCTGATGTTTAAGTGCCACCTCCAGGCCTCTACCGTTTTAGGGTCCTATGACATCCCCCCTACCCCCTCTGCTATCTGTGAAGCAGGTCTGCAATGGCATTTCCAGATGGCAGCCCTAGACCTCAGAGGACATGGAAACAGTTTCTCAGTGATGTTAGGACTTTTTCCACCAGCTATTTTTCAGTGCTTTGGTAGATGATGTATCCTTTAGCCCGCCCCATGGCACAAAATTATCTGGTATGATCCATATTCAATCCAGCCTGCCTGCTTATTTAAAACCTTCAATTGTCTGCAATGGCATTTCTGGCATTTTGACACCTATAACGGGGGACATTGCTTTGTCCATGCTGCTAGGAACTTTCCAAATACACCTCAACTTGTACCATCAAAAGAAATCAATGATGGTCAGAAGCCAACGACAGTTGCCCCAATAAAAGCCACAATACCTTGTCCAGTTTCTGGGCCTGAGTCAATTTTGGACTTAGAACTATGTATTGAAGGAGAGGCCAGATCCTGGAAGGGAAGATTTTGCAACACCAAAGCAAACGTACAGTGATGAATCTCTCAGACCACCCCCAAAGGGACCAGTGACCATTTACTCAAGTAGCTGTATACCAGGGAAAGGGGAAAACCCAAACATTTCACAAATCATTAAGTACAAGATGCAAGAGACTCAAAGTGTTATCTGGCCCCTCTGTTAGACAGGGGGCATGCATAGGGGTGAGATAATAAATAAAACCTGGGCCAGGTCTGGCTCACAGTGTATGCACTGGGTCCACAAACACATCCAGAGGACACTGCCCCAGTCCCTGAATGTATAATTGGAATAGACATGTTGGCAAACACTCATATCACTTCCTTGGTCTGTAGTATAAAACAGCCAAATGGAAGGCTCTAAATCTGCCCTCCCCCATACCCTGGCCAGGATAAATAAAACCAATATCCCACATGGAGGGAAATGACAGAAATTAGTGCCACCCTTAAAAACCCAAGTATGCAGGGCTGATGGTCCCTACAATACTTCCATTTAATTCACCACTCTGCCACTATGAAAACCAGAAGGAACATGGAGGATGACAGTGGACTCCCACAAGCTCAACCAAACAGCCCCAATTCTAGCAGCTCTGCCAAATATGAAATCTTTGCTACAGCAGGTTAATACTAAAGTACACAGTACACAGCAACTGACCTGGCATAAATATATTCTTCTCTATCCTCATTAGGAAAAAAAAGATGGAAAACACTTTGCATTCACACGGACAACAGGACATATTTACATTTACAGTTTTGCCTCAGAGCCATTTGGGCAACCTGCAGAAATCACCCTGGTTCACCCTGGTCCAATGATGTCCTGTTAACAGAACCAGATGAGCAAGAAGAAGTGGAATGTTGAAGGCTTTAATAAGATACATATGCTCCAGAGGGTGGGCAATCTTACAATTCAGGAGCTTTGTTATGTCAGTAAATTCTCAGGGGTTCAGTGGTTTGGGTAATGCCAGGACATTGCCCCCAAAGTAAAGAACTTGCACTTCCACCTTGCACTTCCTGAAACAGAAGGAAGCACAATGCCTGGATGGCTTCTTCCAGTTTGGGGGCAGCATATTCCACAACTAGAAATAATGTTCTGATCCATATGCCAGATGAGAAAGGATGCCTGAACACCAGGCTCCTTTGTCAAAGGACCAGCAGGCAAGAAGAGTCACCACCTTAGCAGAGATAATTAAACTTGAACATCAGAAGAAAGGAGTAGTATACACAATGGGGACAAGGAGGACCACATTTCGTGTGCAGATGATGCACTTAAGTGTCTCTTGGTGTTCCCTTGTCCAATTTTGACAGTAAATGGACAAGTGTAACAACCCTGGCCTAAGAAGGGCATGATAACCAGGGATTGAGACCTCCAGGGTTGAGGGCCTGAGTCACATCACCAGGTAAGCCCTGAAGACCAGATGTGCTAGCCAAGGGGAAGGGGAATCCAGAACAGATAGTACAGGAGGGAGATGATGATCCAGTTGTGGCCCCAAGGTCAACTACAGCAACAGGAGCCCCCCATGGTCAGCAGGTGCATTCCTTCTGAGAGCATCAGCTTGACTGCAGCCTCTGCCCACCCTTCCTTCCACAGGTGTGACCCCTTAGCACTTCGATAAGCCTGTTGCACACTAACCTCCATCTCGGTCTGCTTCCTCTGAAGCCCAACCTACAAGAAATAGTAATGTTTATACCTATATTTCAGGGGTGTCATGTTCCATTAAATAACACATGTCAAGTTGTTTGGACAGTGCTCGACTCATAGAAGGCATTCAATATATAAGCATGAGAAATTGTATCCTAGGAAACAAGATAGATAAGCTTATGTAAACCCCAGGATTATATGTATCTTCTAGATGCCTGGTGAGAGATACATAATTCCCGAGACACAGAACACAGGAAGCACTGATTTTAGATGTATGCTCAGCCTCACTAGAAGATACTAAGTGGAAACAAAGGTCAGTACTACAATCCAATTATTTACTATACTATCCCTATTTTCAACTGATTATAGAAGATGTAAAAACTGCAGAATTTGAACTGCATTTGAAAAATAACGTAAGGAACAAATGCTTATTAATACAATATCTTAAAATTCTGGTATATTAATTTTTATTAAAGAACACTAGGGGTCGCTAATGGACCAAGAAAAGCCCATAGGTCCCTCATAAAGTTTTGGGAGCTGCATTTTATTTATTTGAAAGGATAAGAATTTAAAGTTCTTTGTAACAAACCACATGCCTTTTCAACTCATCATTCTATTTATTAAATCACCACCCTATCATATTTTAAATTATCTTCATGGTAAAAGATCACATCAGAACAGGATAATTTGATTCCTTTCATGAGTACAATTAGAAATTAAACTTTTGCAAAATTCAATCCTGTTTAGATACTGAGTACATACATTTTTAACGTTTCCTATGTGGCACAACCATTTAGCTTCAGCTAAATCTTATTTTCTAATACAAGCGATAAGATAATATGTATGCTAATGTTCGAATCAAACTAAGGCCTAATTTAGCATGGTCTTATGTTTGAAGTTGAAGAAAATAGCCAGATATGCAAAGAACTGAGCATAGATTTGATTTGATCTAGGTAATTACACAGATGGTAATTATGCAGTAAGACTTGTGCTCATGGAAGATACAAAAAAAGTGAAATGTATAAATTCCTTGGGAGCCAGATTAATATGATCTAGTGGTGGTGAAGACACAACAATAAACTATGATACAAGGTAGAAGATGAATGACAGTGCTTGTAACATTCTTGGGAAATCTGGAAAAGGACATCTGCCTTCCAGCTGCAGGAAGTCAGGAAAGAATTTATGGAGACAGCATTTGAGCCGCACTTTCAAGAATGGGTTGACATGGACCATGTGAAAATAGATGGCCAAGAACTCTTCTAGGTACATAGAGAAGAATGAGAAGTGCAAGGCTACAAAGGAAAATAGCAAGTAGTTCACGTATGAGTCAGGCAAATTAAACTATTTGCAGCTCATTTTTGAGCCTCCCCCATACCGACCCCAGAGTCAAGCATAGCAATTAACCCACTACCTTTACCTTTTTAATATAATGGGTATTTTTTTCTCAACTTTAGTGAGACTCCGTATCTGGTCCACAAGTATCAACATATGAACAAATAGACCCAACAGTGTGAAATGTACTAATTCAAACATGCTTAGCACACACTTACTGGGTTGATTAATAATTTATATGAAAATTGGTTAAATCTAATCATTAGAATAAAAAGTATAAAATCATATAATAAATTCATTCTTGAACTTGTGATAAATGCACATAAATCTTCCAATTATGGGATTATAAAATAACCTTTAGGGAGTATGTTAGACTATGGTTAATAATCACAACAAACAAGAAATATACCCTATGTCATAGTTAATTTACCAGATCATTCAAATAATCAAAAAAAGTATCAGGAAAGAGGGGTGAAGCAACTTTTGACTATGGTGGCATAAAGAGATCTGTGAATTGTAATCCTGAAAAAAGAGTATAAAATTGGACAAAATTACAAAACTACTCATATCATGGTGATGGATATCGACTAAAGACAACAAATTGAGAGGCATACTCAACAGGAACTGGAACTTCAGGTAAGAACATCAGGAGTCTTTAACCTTCCAGCCACAGGCTATGGCCACACACACCCCGACCGCTCCCCTCGCACCCCCTTCTCCAAGAAGTCTGACCAAACCAGGGCTGGCAATGAAAGCCAGTAGCTTTGCCAGAGGGAAATGACTTGATTTGGAGCAAAAAAGTAACAAATTCAGTAGGAAACAAATGGAAGAACCTACAGCGCGAGGCTCCTTCTCCCATTAGAGTGTATTTGCTTTCTGTTGGGGGTATAACAAATCACCACAAACTCAGCAGCTTAAAACACCACAAATTTATTATCTGACAGTTCTGTATTTCAGAAGTCCAAAATGGTCCCACTGGGCTAGAATCAAGGTGTCAGCAGGGCTGCTTTCCTTTCAGAAGCTCTAGAGGAGAACTCATTTCCTTGCTTTTTCTACTTTCCAGAGGCTGCCCACATTCCTTGGTCCCCCTTCCTTCATTTTCCAAGCCAGAAACATTGCATCTCTCTGACCATTCTCTCCTAGGCACATCTCCCTCTCATTCTGACTTTTTCTGCCTCTCTCTCACACTTTTAAGGACCTTTGTGGTTACACTGAGGCCACCAGATAATCCAGAATAATTTTCCTCTTTTTTTTTTTTTTTTGCAGTACGCAGGCCTCTCACTGTTGTGGCCCCTCCCGTTGTGGAGCACAGGCTCCGGATGCTCAGGCTCAGCGGCCATGGCTCATGGGCCCAGCCGCTCCGCGGCATGTGGGATCTTCCCAGACCGGGGCACGAACCCGCGTCCCCTGCATCGGCAGGCGTACTCTCAACCACTGTGCCACCAGGGAAGCCCTAATTTTCCTCTTTTAAGGTCTGCTGATTAGCAACCTCAATTCCATCTGCAACTTTAATTTCCCCTTGTCATGTAACCTAACACAGCCACAGGTTTTGGGGACTAGGATGAGAACGTCTCTGGAGAGCCATTATTATGCCTACCACATGGGGCAAATGGCAAAACAGCCTGGAAATGAGAGACCCAAAAAAGGACAAGGTAAGCTGCCCATACATTTCTGGCTGACTGTGCAGGAGAAATAGGAGAAGGCCCTGAAGAAAGTAGAAGCAGAGGCAGAAGTGAGAAATGGCTGAACTCTGACAGTGCTCCTCAACCTACACACAGATCCATCAGCAGAGGGTAGAAGCTCTATGCTTCTGAGTATTCAGGCAAAACCTCTACCCAAATATTGGCTGACCACTAAGCTATGTAGATGCAGGGGTGAACTCTAGGAAATTTAGTCTATTTGGGGTGTCATAACAAAACCACCACAGATTGGGTGGCTTAAACATGATTTCTCACATTTTTGGAGGCCGGTAAGACCAAGATCAAGGCACAACAAGATTTGGTGTCTGGTGAGAGCCTCCTTCCTGGTTCACAGATGGCCATCTTCTCACTTTGTCCTCACATGGCAGAAGGGGCACGAGAGCTCTCTGGGGTCTCCTTTATAAGGGAACTAATTTCATTCACAAAGGCTCTATCACCATGGCCTAATCACCTCCCAAAGGTCCCATCCCTAATACCATCACTTTGGGATTTGAACATATGCATTTCAGGGGGATGCAAACAGCCAGTACATAAGAGAAACTACGCTAAAACATTAAGACAATTTTTTTTTTAAAAAAAGAGCAGAGATATCAGTAGGCCAGACACATTCCATATTTCACAGATGAAGGTCAGACAAGTTAATAAAAAATAATAATAATAACCTCAAGGGGAAAAAGTCAGAATTCAGAGTTGCTAAAATTATATTATATACAATGTTCAGTTTTAAAAGAAAACTTGTGAGACATGCAAAAAAAGGGAAGTATGACCCATAGTCTGCAAAAAGCAGGTAATAGAAACTGACTTTTAATGGGCCCATATGTTGAATTTAGCAGATAAGAAATATAAAGCTGCTATTATAAATATGTCCCAAAAGTTTAATACCCAAAGGGATAAAATGGTACACTAAAGAATATTTGTAAAAAACCAGAGAAAGCAGTAAAAGAGGAACTAGGGAACAAAAAACCTGAGACATATAGAAAACAAGTACAAATAGAAGACGTAAATCCAAAGTTATTAACAACTAAATGTGACTAAACTAAATCAAAAGGGAGAAATTTTCAGATGATAAAAACATATAACTGAATTATATGCTGCCAACAACAAACATACACTAGATTCAAAGACACAAAGAAGTTGAATGTAAAAGGAGAGGAAAAGACACTATAAGAGAGCTAGATTGGCTATATTAACATAAAACAAAATAAACTTTCTGGTAAGAAATATTACTTAAGGCAAAGAAAGACATTTCATAATGACAAAAAAGGTCAATACATCAGGAAGGCATATCCCATATAACATATCCCACATAATCCCACTATAAATGGATATGCACCTAACAGAGCCACAAAATTCATGAAGCAAAATCTGACAAAATTTAAAATATACAATTCAAGAATTAATAGTTGGAGACATCAATACCTCACTCTCAGTATTTGATAAAACAAGCAGAAAATCAGTTAAGGATAAGAGAACTGAACAGCCCTATCACTAACTTAACCTAATTTACACTTATAGAATACTCCACCTCAAAGTAGACTACATTTTTTTCAAGCACTCACTAAACATTCTCTAAGATAGATCAAATGCTATAATGTAAAATAATTCCTAATACATTATTAAAGAATTTAAAATACATTCTTCAAAACACAATTCAAAGTAAGTTACATGATCACAAGGGAAATTAAATTAGAAATCAACAATGGAAAGAAATTTGGTACATCTCCAAATATTTGGCAAACAACATACTTCTATATATACCTGTGGGTCAAAGAAGAAATCACAAGAAAAATTATAAAATAATATTATTATTATTAACAACCTTATGCCAACAAATTAGACAACTTAAGTGAAATGGAAAAGTATCTAGAAAGACAAAATAACCGAAACTGACTCAGAAAGAAGTAGAAACTCTGAACAGACCTATATTAAATAATTAAATTGATTTAGTAATTTAAGATCTTCCCACACAGGAAGTCTAAGCACAGATGGTTTCACTGGTGAATTTTATGAAATATTTAAGGAAGAAATAATCTTTCACAAGCCTTTCGGAAAAAAGAGGAAAGAACATTTCTCAACTCATTCTACGAGGCCAGTGTTACCCTGTTACCAAAGCCAGACACACACATCTGAAGAAAACTACAGATTAGTACCTCTCATGAATACACACCCAAAAAATCCTTAAGAAAATACTAGAATCCAGCAACATATAAAAAGGATTATTAACCAACACCAGGTGGGATTTATACAGGAATGCAAGGTTGGCTTGACATCTCCAAATTAACGTAATATACCATATTAATAGATTAATAAACAAAAATCACATGATCATCTCAAAAGACAGAGGGAAAACATCTGACACCCATTCACGATTAAAAAAAAAAACTCTCGATAGACTAGAAATAGAAGAAAGCTTTCTCAACCTAATAAAGGGCATCTAAGAGAAACTTACAACTAACATTATATTTACTGGTTAAAGACTAGATGCTCTTCCCCAAAGATCAAAAAACAAGGCAAAGATTTCTGCTCTCATTGTATTTATTCAACACTATACTAGAATCTAGCTAGTAAAACAAAGAGGGGAAAAAGGATCCAGATTGGAAAGGAAGAAGTACAATAAATTTGTCTTTATTTGCAGATGATATGATCTGGTATATAGAAAATCCTATGGAATCAACAAAAACCTACTAGAACTAAAAAGCAAGTTCAGCAAGGACACAAGATACAAGAGCGACATAAACACTGTCTTTCTATATAATAGTTACAAGAAATTGAGAACAATTCAATTCAAAATAGCACCAAAAAGAATACAATGCATAGAAGTTTAACAAAAAGAGAATAAGATCTGTATACTGAAAACCTCAAAACACTGCTGAAAGAAATTAAAGATCTAAATAAATGGAGAGGCATTTGATGCTCACAGATCGGAAGACAATGTTGTTAAAGTGGCATTTCTTCCCAAACTGATCTGCAGGTTCAAGACAACACAACCTCTATCAAAATTCCAACAGGTGTTTTTATAGAAATTAACAGAATAATCTTAAAATTTACATGGAAACACAAACTTTTGACTGACAATAGCCAAA
Source organism: Physeter macrocephalus (assembly GCF_002837175.3). Taxonomy (NCBI): domain Eukaryota; kingdom Metazoa; phylum Chordata; class Mammalia; order Artiodactyla; family Physeteridae; genus Physeter; species Physeter macrocephalus. The sequence continues at coordinate 38,294,819 of NC_041232.1, forward strand.
ATAATTTTTCAAAAGATCACAGGTGGGAGAACTTACATTACCCAATATCAAAACTTAATAACCGGGACTTCCCTGGCAGTCCAGCAGTTAAGACTGTCTGCACTCCCAATGCAGGGGGCCCAGGTTTGACCCCTGGTCAGGGAACTAGATCCCACATGCTGCAACTAAAGGTCCCACACGCTGCAATGAAGATACCTCATGTGGCAACGAAGACACTGAACGTGGCAACAAAGACACTGCACATGGCAATGAAGATGCTGCACATGGCAATGAAGACCCAGAGCAGCCAAATAAATAAATATTTTTAAAAGAAGACACTGAACGTGGCAACAAAGACACTGCACATGGCAATGAAGATGCTGCACATGGCAATGAAGACCCAGAGCAGCCAAATAAATATTTTTTAAAAAATTAATTACAAATTAATGTAATAAGACAGTGTGGTATTGGTGCAAGGATAAAATACAGATCAAAAGAAGAGAACAGAAAGTCCAGAAATAAATCCTTACATTTATGGTCAACTGATTTCCAACAAAGGTGTCAAGGCAACACAATGGGGAAAGAATCTTCCTAATAAACAGTGAATAGATTAAAAAATGTGGTATATCCATACAATGGAATGTCATTCAGCCATAAAAAGAACAAATTACAGATACACAATACATCGTGGATGAACCTTAACAAAATTATACTAAATTTAAAAAGTCAGTCACAAATGTTTGTATGATTCCATTTACAAGAAATTTCTAGAAAAAGTATCTAGAAACAGAAAGTAAATCAGCGGTAGCCTGAGGCTTGGCTAGAAGCAGGAAATGAATGCAAACAGGAATGAGGAAACTTTCTGGGGGAATGGAAATGTCCCAAAACTAGATTGTGGTTGTGGTCATACAACTGTGTAAATGTACAAAAAAAAATCATTGAAATGTACACTTACAGCAGGTGAGTTTCATGCAATGTACACTATTCCCCAATAAAGCTGTTTTAAAAATAAAAGGATGAAGAAGGTGCAGGAGTTCCCCACCCCTGGAGGACACAAGCATAGACTGAATGAGCTCCTATCAGGGACACGAGGGTGGAGTCTCCATGACCTTCGTACTTGACCTCACTGTCTATCACTAAGAGTGTGAGGTCTTTTAACCCAAAATGCTGGTTTATACATTTTTTGTGGCTTTTCGCAGTTGCTATTCCTAGGGTTATAAGGAGAAAACATTTGTGACTGCTCTTCCAAATATTTCACTTGCAAACATTGAACAGAGAATGTTTTTCACCTTTCGTCCTGTAAAAGCAGCCCGATGAAGTGGAGTGTCTCCCATGTCATTTAATACATTTACTTCCGCACCAGCCTAGTAAACATGAAAGCTTTAAGCATCTTCCACATATCAAGAAATATACAAAGGTGAAAACAGTTCCCTAAAAATATATTAAATATTTAAAAAATTAAAATAATTGTTAATATTGACTGGTTGTCACTACTAAAAATAAGTTCAGTTCACAGTAAAACAGTAAGCTTACAGTAAAAATCTACCTGACAGGTAGAAAATAAAAAGCTACTTTTCTTTAAAAATCTATATACCCTTTGCTCTACTTTAGAAACACTCATATTGAAAAAAAGGAGAACCATCTCTGAATAAAATAGCACATTTTCTCCACCAATTTAATTTAATGAGTTTGAGGGAAAAAAAAGAAAAAGATGCCACCATTTAAATGGTGGAGGAGCTGGAGGTTTAAGGGCTGCCTTAGCTCCTGGATTTCAGGTTTGGGGCCACCATATCAATTTTAAGATGAAACCCAATTTCAGAAATATCAGTATGTGTGAAAAATTATTCATCACAGAATTGAGAAATATGAGTTCTTAAGTTACACCGTGGTCATTAAGAGATTCTGACATTTTTTAATTACAAAGGATGTGCTTTGGTCATTTTTTTAACTATGCTCAAAAAACAACGTAGTATTTTCATTAATTCACATGTCCATTTTTGCAACTCTAAATAGTCAATGATATAAAAATCAAATGATTGAAAAAACAGAATTTTAATTAGTCAGGCTACCCTAATTCATGTATTTATTAGCAAAGAACAATTAAGTGATTAGCAACTGCTTTGAACAGGCCATTATGCATCATGGCCCAGACGGCTTTTCCAAGACGTTTATAATTTCCATAATAGCCATATTTTATTTATTTAAAAATTAAAGCCATACATATACCTTTAACAGATCCTGGACCACTTGTCTATGTCCAAAATAGCAGGCCAGATGAAGAGGTGTCCAGCCCAAATTAGACTTACTTCTTCCTAAAAAAAATGGAAAGAGGTATTTTTAGATGTTAGTGAGGTAACTGAACAATAAAATTAATTTCTCCTTAATACTCTGCTCCAACACATTGGCCGGTGGCTCCCTTTCACACTGCACTGCTGATGAGTGAGAGGCAGGAGACATGATACTGTAATACATGTTCTGAGTGAGATGGGTCAGAACTCACAGGACCCAGATTCTGCGGCCACCTTCCTAACTCGATGTCCTCACTCTTAACAAGGTGGAAGGAGACTTGATGGGGGTTACATTCAAACTGGCCTGCGGCTCTTAAAGTGCCGAGCAAGTGTCTAACCACCCTGCCGTCAGCAAACGATCACGTGGGTCTCTTGGCACAGCATTTCCTGAAAAGCACCTCTTGTTGAAAACCTGTCCCATGTCAGGAGAGTGGACAGAAAGGGGAACTGGGAACCAATCTTTCCTGCAGCGTTTAGCAAGCTGCCGGTGCTGCAGACGGTGACTGAAAACGGAGCCTTGACTTCAGATAAAATCTCAGGTAATGAGGATAAGGGTTACCAGCAGCATGGGAGAGTCCAACTAGATAACAAGAACCCAAATTAAAAGCAACAAAATGTCAGATCCCAGCTGAGGAGAGGTATAAAACAACTGAGCATGGTGAAAACAAGCTACGTAATTCAATTTAGGAAAAAAAAAAATAGGGCATTATAGCTTAGAGCTGAGAGAGCTTCAGAAGATCTCCAAAATTCCAAATGAAGCTTGAGAGAATACAGCCTATGAAAGCCGCGAAAGCCCACCACCACCCTAGAGGGTCTCCCGAAGCCCAGCAGCAGGCTGCCCGGCCCTCCCTGGGAGGAGCTGGAGGTTAACGGCTGCCCTCAGCTCCTGGATTTCAGGTTTGGGGCCAACAGAAAGCCCGCCACCAGCCTCAGTGTACCCAGAGCAGGGCTCTAACAGCTCCCAGAGGGACTGTCATCGCCAATAGTGTCCCTGTGACTGTTTGCCACTTACCAAACTCCCATAACTGTTCCCTCTCAAATGCGTGCCCTCTGGAACCCCTAATTCCACAGGCAATACGTCCTAGAGCCATGGTCTATTGCATGGAACATTTCTCTTTACCCTCTGTCCTTAACCCAGCTCTTCCTGATGACAATGATTCTCCTTTATCCCTCGGGGGGAGGCTCCCCCGTTCCCACATCCCCACTGGTCCTCACGGCACAGAGCCACGTGAATTTCCACGTCAAAACCCAACGTGGTCTTTGGCCAGTGACCTCTCTCGTGTTACAACCCCTCCTCTGAGGCTTCTGACATTAAGCACCTCTACACGCCCCGCAAATGCTTTCTCTGCCGCCATCTACCGGCCTCCAGTGGCTCACCCCTCACCAGTTAACTGGGCAGCAGTCTTTCTCCCTGCGGCAAATCCTGCCACCATCCTAGGGGTGACTACTACGAGCCAGTATCCTGGTGTCTCCGATTCTCAGCTTCCCTCACTTCCCCGAGAGCTTGGCCTCTGCTCCACGTCGGGTACCCAACCCCAGGGCCAGAGTCTGGATGTCATCATCACGCCTGAACTCAGGAACACAGAAAGCCCACTTTCCCACAGAGTGCCCACTTTCCCACTTCTTCACGCAGGCAAACCCCCAGACTTGTTCTTCAACTGAACTGACCCTCCAGTTCTTTAATCGCTTTCCCTCTATGTAAATACCCCCACCATCTTCACTTCCTTCGGTAAATCCGGCATATAATTCTTGGTCCTTCACTTCAACATTTCTTTGCCAATATCCTCAATATCCTATCTTTGTCACAGCAGCCTAGAAAAACCCCAAAGCCTGATAAATACACTAGCTCAATTTTTCCTATAACCACACCCAGGTTGCTAACAGTGGTGGAAGAAAAATAACAAAACCTTGTGGATTCATGGCTCCATTAAGTCAGGATCTCATACTTCAGCAAAGCCTTCACTGCTGCCCGGCAATCCTTTCCACACTGCCGTTCGGGTGTCCCTCTTATGTTCCAGCACAGGTATTTCAATCCTCACCACTGCCCTCAAGCCTCTAACCCAGACACCTGCCTCTTAGCAAATGATCTGATCTCTTAGCTTCACAAAGAAAAAAGACGCTTTCATAGGATTCCCTAGGCTTCCTGGCACCAAATCCACCCCATACCTCTACCCACAGGCGCCCATCCTTCCTCCTGAGGCCTCAGGATAATCACGCTTCCTGGATCCCGGATCCCATGCCCCCCTGTTTCCCAAGTACTCCTTTTCCTCCTTATCTTCAACCTCTCCCTCTTTAGTTGGGGATAGGAAGGAGCAGGTAAGGATTTGCATCTCATCCACCTAACAAGCAAAAGCACCCAACCCCCACTATCTGGTCCCGGGCACCCTCGGCCCTTGCTTGTCCTCCTCACTCTCCTCCCCACCCCCCACCCCGGTTTCACGCTTCCCACCTCGCGTTCCCTCCTATCAGCTACCCACCCACTGCAGACCAGGTTCATTTCCCACCGCATCACTAAAGCTGTCCTCAACTTTTACCAGTAAATGGTGTCACTGGATCCCAGGGGCACTTTTCAGCAGCCAGCGCACCACGTCACTGGATGGCATCCGACAGCCCAGGCCAAGAGCCTCCACAGCCCTGCACTTCGTCCCAGGGCTCTGTGGAAACTCCACTTTCTCTGATTATCCTTCATTACTAGAATCTCCAATAATGACACCACTTGGCCCTTTCTCACTGCTTTGTTTATAGGCTCTTGACTTCAAAATCCATATTTCCATTTCCAACTCTCTACTATTCACCTCCATTTGGACAACACAAGAATACCTTATGCTCAGGAGGTACAAAGCTGAACTCACCGTACACATACACGTGTGCACAGGAAAAACACCTGTTCCCCCTCCCACATCATTTTCACAATGAACTGCCCCATTATTCACCTCCCTTCTCAAGTCAGAAATAAGCACCACTCTTGCTGCCTTTCTCCTTTTCACCCCCGCCCAACTCAATCAGTCCTATCAATTCTACCTCCTAAATGTTAACTATATCTACTTTTCACCATTCCCATTGCTTCTACTCCCATTTAACCACAACAGTCTCCTCTGAGTTGCTGCAGCAGCTTCTGAACGGGTCTCCTCACATCTAGTGCTTCCACATGGGATTCTGAATCAAGAAGTCAAAATTTACAGAATCCTAAATAATTCTTAAAATACTCCAAATACCAGTAAAAATGTTTTTTTTAAAAAAAAGGGCCATACTCTACAAGTTCTTGATAATCTTTAATAATTAAAATCTACTTTTTAATTTCACTTTGGTAAATAATGTAGCAGAGATACTTTCCCCTATCAATAAATCAGTATCTACATAAAAAAATAAATAAGCAAACAAATGAGCTATTAAGTCATGAAAAAAAAAAGGCTCCAAATATCCTTTATACTCTACAACTTATTATGGACACCCAAAATTTTTTATCAATAAGAAATATCAAGTTTAGAAATATTTACAGAAAATTGTACCCTATACTGAATATTAAACACTGGGAAACAACAGCAGACGTTATGGGTAATACTCAAGTAACTTCCCATGCAGACCTTCCAGCAAAGCAACAGGACAGCACTACACAAAATCATGGGTTGATGTTGCCGATATAAGCTCTTATTTTGCTTTCAAAAACTTCTCTTAGATCACTCATAGAATTTATACAAAGCATGCTATGCGTATAAACATATTAGTATTTATTTCATTTGCAAGAATGTCTCGCCATTAGCAACAGACGGGACCATGAACACACACTCAACGGCAACAGCTACAAGCCAAACTGCCCAATTAGCTCTTCCTTTGTGCCCCTAGCCTAGAAGTGTTGACCTTAACCTTCAACTGCACATCAGTGCTTCCCTCTCTCCCTTCAACTTGACATCAGTGGATTCCTCCCAACCAGTAACATCTCTATGTTGATTGTTGAGCTTTAATTATTGCAGAAGAATTATACTACACTTTACCATTTTCTCAATTTCTCAGGATTTGGAAAAACAAAATGAGATAGAAAAGAAAACCAAGAAATGCCAGGCACGGTGATTCCCATGTGGAGACACTCACACACCCAGTCCCAGCCCTCCCCACTCACTTCTGTTGGGTGAACTCACATCACCTGATTACGCTGTTCCTCTACATAAACCCTTCAACCTGCCCTTAAGACAAGTCTGACTGACAGTTATAATGAGCGTGAAATTTTGAAAAAGCAGTAACATCTGTCTCTCAGTTTTACATTTCCAAGTAGGTGACTCTCCACTAACTAGCCTGAGGCAACCATGGGTGAGGGGGGGTGGTTGGTAGAAAGCAGAGGGTTGCTGAAGATTATCAAACCAGGCATGTTTCTGTCATTCCAAACAGAACCCCAAGGTAAAGATTAAGAACCAGGTTTCTGTTGAAGGATGAGAATGATTTTTAGAATTCCTTTAGCATTCCAAGAACCGACTCAGACTAATTTCTGGACAACTCGGAGCGTGGTTTCTTCACTGCTACAAAGATAATACTCCTTCTGCACTGAGGGTGAGGCCATGAAGTCTGCTGCTCTATGACAGGAGGAGAATGTGACACAGCAGAACAAAATACCCATCAGGGACAGAGGGCTGCGGGAGAGGAAAAGACGTAAAATGGGGCACATGGCTCCTGATTCTAAGCTCGGGGAGTGAGATAAGTCGAGGGAACACTGAGAACAGGCAGTGGCATGTAGGATGCTAGGAAAAGGTCCCCTACCAGGCCACCTAGCCTAGCACCAACCTGCACAGTGGCCACGTCAAAGTAAACTCAGTAGTGCAGGCAGCGGGAAGGCCAAAGGTTGGCTCCCTAGAGCTGCTCCGAGCCCCCATGGGTCACTCAACACCCCCATGGCCACACCCACAGGAGTGTTGCCGAGATGAACCAGCAAGCCTAGGCCACGTGCCAGAGGGAGACATGAGAGGTGTTCAGGGTGACACAAAGCCCACAAGAGCCAGGAGGAGACTCCCAGCACAGCCAAGGAGCACCACCTGTGCTTATGAGAAACCTGCATTTGACTCTGAGGAGTTTTACTTCAGCTACAAATGCTTCAGGGACACTAGGAAGACAGGTCACCAAGGAACCAAAGGCCGTACACAAAGAACAAGGCTCGCCTTTACATTTACCCGCCACCTGAGGTGAGATGGGGGAGGACACAGGTGAGAGGCTCTGGGAGGCCAATCATTTATCAAAAAAGCTACTGAAATGGACAGACCCAAAGACTTATATTTAGTCCTCCAAACGCCCAGAATGAGAAGGCGCTTGTTGAAATATCAGAGCCAATTTAGAAAATAAAGCCTATTTCTCTGCACCCGTGAGTTTAATATACTTGTAACCTTGCTACACAAGGCACACTGTGATTTGGCTGCTACCTACCCACCTAGCCTTATCCCTCACCCCTCCTGCCTGCAAAAGCCTTTGCCATCTGGGCTGCTTCTCACCTCAGGACCTTGGCATATGACGTTTCTTCTGCCTTGACCCGTTTTCTTCTCTATTTTTACTTGGTTAAGTCTACGCACTCTTCATATATCACCTTAGAATAATTTCCTCCAAGAAGCTAATCCTTCAAGTTCCAGTTACATACTTCTTATATGTTCCCTAACACCTTGCACTTCATAGCTTCCATATTCTGTACATATTGTGCAATGCAGACTAGTCTGAGCTAGTAATCTACTAATCTCAGTGAGGGTAAGGATCCTGTCTGACAACATTTCTAAGGTACTTCACATGCTTCACCTACAACGTCTTCGAGAAAAAGAAATTATCATAGCATGCATCCTGAGGACTTGGGGCTAACCCTTGTAGTTCATAAGGTTTAGGACCCATGACAATATTAAGACTGGATCTCAATTTCTCTGACTTAGAGGGGAGGAGGAGAGTATCCACTCTTATGGGGGTTCTTCCTAGGATAAGAGATGAAAATTTATTGCAAGTTCAGAAAGATTAGTGCTAAAAAAATGATAAAGTAGTGCATACTCATAAGAAAAAGCTAAAAAATCCATTCAAAGGTTACCTTTGCAGTTAATGTCAGCAGTTACTTCATTCCTTTCCATGATTTCCAATAACTGTCTTACTTCTTCAGCGTTGCCATTTCTGGCATGATGAAGAAGCTGTTGCTCTGCTTCTGTGCTCATTTCTAGATTTAAAAAATAATAACATTGCTATTATCGAAGAACATATATTAGCTTTTGGATATTATCTAACAGATAAAAGGGAAAAAAAATCATCTTCATTCTGCAGCTAATAAGATAGACACAAGAACTGATTAAATGAATCAGCTGCAGGACCAAAACTGGACCTTGAGACTCCGTGCCCTTTGTATTATTACTGAAGAAGTGCACTGGACATTTGGGCAAGTTTCTTACTCTCTCAAAGCTTCAGTTTCCTCACCTGCAAAATACAATCAACCTCATGACCTGTTGTAAGACTGTCTTTGAAAGGTATTTTGTAAATAGTTATTAGTACAACATCAATAACCAGATATAAAGTTAAAATACGGCAATTCAGCAGTTTGTATAGAAATATCATAAGGCTGAAATATAAATTAACACAATGTGAGAAACTTGTGAGAAAATAAATTACAGATAAGGATCCTGGAGCCACGATACTTACAAATAAACTCTCATATTTTCTTCCCAAGCCTCAAGCCAACTATAAAGGATTACAACCAAATTTAAAGCATTGATGTCAAAATGTTATGAACAGCAATTCCCAGAAAAAATACAAATTTCTTTCATACTCATAATCAGTTAAATGCAAATAAATCAAACACAGTGATATTTTTTTGCCTACCTGATTAGCAAAAATAAAAAAATTAAACACACCAAATGCTGGAATGAACAGAAAATGTGCACTCCAGTAAACTGCTAATAATATTATGCATGGTATACATTATAATAACATTCACACAATCCTTCATATGTTGCAGAGGAGGAAGAAACAATATGACAAGATGAAATAATTTCAAAATACACAGAGGGTTCCAGGAGACAGCCAAGTAACAAATACCAGGGATCTGTCTCCCCACCTACACAACAACTTCACTGGCCTACTCTGTCTGATGTAACTAACAATTCTTTGGAACTTGGGAACCTCCTGAAGCCTTGCAACTGCCAGGAAGACTTGGAAGGTAAATGTGGTTAATTTCAGCTCTTGGGGGTAGCAGCTCCCTAACCCCCACCTCCAGCCACTCAGCAGGCACCTGTGCATGTGCTTCTGGAGCAGCTTGCTGGAGCCGGCATCAGCAAAAAGGACCCTGTCCTCCAAACACTGGGGAGCCAGGCTCTGATCACTGATTGCTGCTTCTGACCACAGAAATGCAGACAAAGAAGTGGGCAGCCATTGTTGTTGCACCTGCACCCTTGCTGCAGGCCTCCCCGGTGGCCTGGACTGCCAGAGGATTTAAAGGGCCAGCACCCTTTTTCCCCCTCTCTTCTTTTTTTCTGTTTTCCCCGCTTAAATTTCCCCTTAGTTTCCCTCTTTTAAAAACGAGGACATTCACAAACAACTGCATATATGAGAAAAATTACAATGTGACTGTTCATGCCCACCAAAGGTTCAAAAAAGACATGAGACAACCTTAAGTTTAGGCTGGCCCTCAGCATAAAGGCAGTCTACAACAATCAAAAACAAACAAACAAAAAATGACAAAAAATTAGCAAACCCTGAGGAAGAGGAGTAGCTGATTTCTAGAGTTACTACATTAGATTCAAACGTCCAGTTTTCAGCAGCCAAAAAAAAAAAATCACAAGGCATATAAAGAAAACAGGAAAGCAGGGCCCCTTCAAAGGCAAAAAATAAATCAACAGAAACTGTCCCTGAAAAAGAACTGATGGCAGATATCTAGACAAAGACTTCAAAAAAATGTCTTAAAAATGCTCAAAGAACTAAAGGAATATATGGAAAAAGTCAAGAAAATGTATGAACAAACTTAAAATAAAGAGATAGAAAGCCTAGGGAATTCCCTGGTGGTCCAGTGGTTAGAACTCCATGCTTTCACTGCCCGGGGCTCAGGTTTAATCCCTGGTTGCCTGGTTGGGGAACTAAGATCCCACAAGATGCACGGTATGCCCTCCAAAAAAAAAAAAAAAAAAAACACAACAATGCATGGCCAGATTGCATATAATTTCTTGGATTGTAAATATGCCTATATTTTCTTGAATTTCAGAAGGAAATTTTTTTAATAACAATTTTTCCCCTGAATTTTGTTTAGACAGAACATTGGTGAAAGTATTCTTTACCTGTGGGTGGAGAAAATAAGAGATGTCATAAGAGAATAAAAGTCTAAAAGGAAACCAAAAAGAAATTTTGCAGCTGAAAAGTACAATAACTGAAATGAAAAATTCACTTGAGGGATTCAAAAGCAGATTTGAGCAGGCAGAAGAATCAGTGAACTTGAAGATAGGACAATAGAAATATCCTTTTCCTGCTTTTTAAGAATGAATCAAAGAACATTTGAAGTAAGTATATTCAGAACATACAAGAAATTGTTTATTATTACCTTGGGTTCTCACTACATTGGGTTTACAGAAAAAAAAAAACATAATTTTTTTTAAAGTTTTTCAACTTCTGTAAAATAAATATGAAGAGGGTAAAATTAAATCTGTTATCTACTTAAACAGTTCATTGTAATATCATATTAACCATGACAGCTGCTCATTAGTGCTGCAATTGGAATTAAGAGTTATTCAAAGGTTTGCTGAGTATCCATCAATGACAGAGACTGCTACAGGCACTGGAGGTATGATGATGGACAATACAGTCCCTGCCCCCCAGACAGGGCAAACAGGCACACAATCATACCAAATGTGCCAAGTACAGTAATGAACAAGGGACGGTGGCTGTACAGAGGACAAAGGGAATGATTAGCCCTTTACCTGCATTAGTATGGGAAGGAATCACAGAGCAAGTGAAATTTAAGCAGGGACTTGAAAAATGAGGTCACCAAGACCAGCAGGATGAAGAAGGTTTCCAACCCCGATGGACAACTGTTACACCAGAAACAATCTTGGTTGAAGATGTGATTCCATGTGGCCGTGGTGAGCTTGAGATTCCTGTGGGAAACAGAGAGGGCGATGTCCAATAAGCAATCAGCTAATACCAGCCTGAGCAAAAGAAAGCAGTTTAGGCTAGAATTAAAATGGGGGGAGTTATCAGCACGTCAGTAGTCATTAAAATCATAGGGGTAAATAAGACCTCTTACTGGGAGAAGACCAACACTGAAGGCGAAGGCGGCCAGTCACTATGATCCAGCAAGAAAGGTCTGAGCATGGACAGGGGGACAGGAGAGGACGACAGCACTGAAACCAAGCGGGGAGAGTGTTTCAAGGGGTTGGATAGGTGTGAAATGTCAAAGGAAGAGCAGGGACAAGGCCTGAAAATGCCGATTGGTTTGGCAGCTAGGCCATGGATGAACTCAAGAATACTTTAAGTAGAAATGACAGAGGCAAATAGATGTGGGTAAATTGAGGCGTGAAAGTGGGATGATGGGGAGGGAGTGCAGCAGATTCCTTGAAAGCAACTCTGTTTTGAAGGGCTGGGGATAGCTTCAGTTTTCGGATATTAGATACCTGGGCACGTTCGTAGGTTGTGGGGCAAGAGCCAGGAGAGAGGAGAAGTTTGAAAGACAGGAGGACTAGAGGAGCCTGAAGTAGGTGGATGAAAAGCCCAAGCAAGGATTAGCCTTGAAAAGAGGAGGCACCACACTAAGGCCGGGGGCAGGGCAGAGGGGAGTTAAGGGGCTGGTGGGGAGCTGGGTAGAGCTCCTTCCTGTCTGATGCTGCCAATTTCCTATGAAGAGAAACAGATTCTTAGGTATCTTCATAGGCAAGAGGAGTCTTACTATGAGACAGGATGGGGAGGGGGGGCATGGAGGGGAGAGGTAACAGAGGTAAATAGAACAGATTGTTTGAAAATTAAAAAGGGTACAAGGCCAGTTAAATTTCACCGAGACAGAAAATTAAAACTCTCGTTGCTCTATGCCTAAATTCCATATGTGTTCATTTTAAAACAGGCACCTGTCTGATTAAAAAATATTCTTAAAACAATTCATTCTCTCCTTTTCAAAGCAATTTCCCACCACATCCATGAAAACTAGCTACCCTACCTGCAGGCTGAGCAGACTCTAAAGGTTTGCCGACTGTTAACACTTGGGACTTAGTCAAAGAAGCAAGACCTTGAGGGTAAATTCCAAAATGCAAACAGGCATTTTCAACACTTTTCCTTTATAAACGTCTATTACTTTAGAAAGGAGTGGTAGGAGTTGCGGGGTGGGCTGACACTTTGCCCTATCTCCCTTTAGAAACAATTTTGTAGATCATATATATATTTAGAACTTACTTCCATAAACAAATTACTTTATGTTAGGAACAGAAAACAGTAAAAACACAATTTTATAACAAAATAATTTCCTAGTGGCTCTAACACCCAGTCAAAATAGCACAACTCCAAAAGTACCTGTAATTTAAAGACCAAGTAAACTTCTTAAAATGATAGCTGTACTACAGTAAAACAAAATGATCATTATGTTCCTTTCAGCTATGCTGCAAAGAAACTCAGAAGATGTTCCAAACCAAGACATTAAAAACATTCATTATTTTTTCTTCATCCAAGAACCATTATAACTAAAAGTCCACTGCCGTCTATGCAGACCTGAAGATTCAGAATTTGATACATCAATAGTACCTAAAACTTTATTCCTCAGGTCAGCATCTAGGTAGCCAGCTTGGGCTAGGAAGGTGCCCAACATGACATCCAAAAGAAGCTGCAGTTTCCCCATCACCTCCAGGGCCAACAACACTTTCCCTATCTCTACTATCACAGTGTTACTATCAATAAACCCTCAAATGAGGGCTGACCACGGTCCAGGCATTGTTCTAAACTTTGGTGACACACTAATGAATAAAACCAGGCCTTACATTAGGATAATTTATGTTTTATGTTATTATATATTTTTAACATATATAATATATATTAATATATATGTGTTTATATTTATATATATTATATATATATACACACACACATATACACACACACAGACATTTTTTTTTTTTTTTTTTTTTTTTGGCCATGCTACGCAGCTTGCAGGATCTTAGTTCCCTGACCAGGGACTGAACCAGGGCCACGGCAGTGAAAGTGCAGAGTCCTAACCACTGGACCGCCAGGGAATTCTCAGTAACTTATGCTATAAAGAAGTCAACTGTACAAAAAAATTACTATCCACATTTCTCAAGAGGTCTGACTTGCCATCTCCACTCCCAACCTCCACTAGATCCCCTTTATAAACCTTCACAGCACCTTATTTTTGCCACAAATGTCAGTCTGTAGGTGCACATATGGTCATTTCTTTGGCTCTCCCTACACTACACTGTAAACTTAATGAGAAAAAGGGTCCCACATATCTTATGTGTCCCCACTATATCCCTAGTACCCAGCAAGGTGCCTAGAACAGAGCAGGCAACCAAATATTAATTAAATGGACAGATGAACATGGAATTAGTTTTTCAAGAACAAAGCAATACCGATAGGATGGCCTAAGAGTAACATGTTCATTATAAGTGGTACACCTTTATCCAGTGATCAAAAAATGAAGTTTTTTTTCCTTATATGCCACAGGAAATGAATTAAGATCATACCAAAAATCATACCTTTTAAAAATATACACTCCAGGATTACTGAGGATTATCACTGCTTCTTTAACTTGATACATCTCTAATTTATAAATAATTTGTGGTTAAGTTAACTTTAGAAAAAACACAAAAATCAAAGAATCCAAATTCAAATGTTGAACAGATGTTAAAAAACTTTCTTTGGACTCATGAGAGCTTATTTCAAAATGCACTGTCTCTGATGTTTAAGCCAAAAGAAAGACAAGTAATCCCTTAATGTATCTTATGAGACTAGATTTGAGCCACATCCTATCAGCACATATAGTATTTTTCAGTATCTCTTTGTGGATGTTTTCAGCCACTCTTTTCACATTCACGCAATTCCAAACTCTGTTTTTAAGATTAATGAATGAGATTTTAATGGCCAAGAGAATGTTTTCGAGGAAATAACTAGTCAAAAACATTTTGAGCTTCAAAAACTAGACTAGAGACTTTATGTTTTGCCTTATGTTTCTTCTCCTCCAAGGTCCACTGGGGAAGCCAAGCTTCTAATTCTAAATTATTTTGTGGAAAGCAAATTTCTGTTTTGTTGTTGTGTAAACACTGTATAGTACCTAACTAAACTGGTCCCCATACTTGATAATCCATGTCACTAAATCCCCATTCACTACAGTGGATAAATTCTGTGGCCCTAACAACTCTGAAATCTTGGCAGAGACCCTGAAACTTGTAGCTTAAAGGGCAATCAACATTCAATTCAGTCAGAGGTCTACTATTTTACAAGTTGAACTGCTACTTTTCTTTGCTATTTCTATAGAATCAAAGTAGAAAATTCCTAGAGAAATCAAAGACAGTGAAGTTCCACAATCAGAGCTAATTCCCCTGAGTACCAGACACTCAGAATATTAAATGATGTGTCCTTTAACAGAGTTCTTAAAGGTGTTTGAAGAGTTAAAATTCAAAGACCTCCAGGCTAACTTTATTCGATCATACATACAGCAATATTTAACTGAATATTATAAAACACCAGGAAAGTATGGTGAATCCTCAAAAACTTAAACATAGAATTACCATTTGATCCAGCAATTCCACTTCCGAGTATATACCCAAAAGAATTTAAAGAAGGAACTGCTGAAAGAGATATCTGCACATTCATGATCACAGGAGCATTCTTCACAAGAGCCAAGAGGTGGAAGCAGCCCAAGTGTCCACTGGTGGATGAATGGATGAGCAAAATGTAGTATATACATACAATGGACTATTATTCAGCCTTAAAAAGGAATGAAATTCTGAAACGTGACACAACAATCATGAACCCTGAACACATCATGCTAAGTGAAATAAGCCAGACACAAAAGGACAAATACATGACTCCACTAATATAAGATACTTGGAGTAGACAAATTCACGCAACCAAAAAGTAGAATGGTGGTTATTAAAAGCTGGGAGAGGAGAAAATGGGGAGTTAGTGCTTAATAGACACAGAGTTTCAGTTTGGGATGATGAGAAAGTTCTAGAGATGGACAGTGGTGATGGCTACTGCACAGTATACTTAAAAATGGTTAAAAACATGTTATATGTATTTTACCACAATTTAAAAAAAATAAGGGGGTTCAGTTCTTAAGACTTCATGCCTCCACTGCAAGGAGCGTGGGTTCAATCTCTGGTCGGGGAACTAAGATCCCACGTGCCGCGCAGTTCGGCCCAAAAATTTAGCAAAAAAAAAAAAAAGAGGAAGTATCTGAAATTTGGCTCTAACAATTGAGAAATAGCTTTTGTACTATTAACAGAGCCAAAGGAAGTTAATTATTCAAAACTTGTTATGACTATACGTTGTGATGATTTTTAAAATTCTCAGATACTGATTTTATGCTTGATAATACATTATTAAAATAATATTTGAAATATACTGTATATTAGGGATTTGAACAGTGAGAAAAATTAAGTTATTTATGAATACATATTTTACAAACTAAGTCTTTAAAACAAAAAAATCTCTAGTGTGCTCATCACTGCATTTCGAAGTACACTACTTAGCTGCTTAATGGCGCTTTCTTCTTCCAATATTTTTCCTTCCAATATTGTATTTTTAATATAAGGAAAATATTAAAAAATTAAAGTGACTATGTTAAAACATGGCGATAAAAATAGAGTTTTGCTCTCAATCTTATTAGTTCCTAGCAAGCAATCATTAAGTTCTTTTATGTGATCATATATGCCTCAGTGTATGTATGTGTGTGTATATACTTATTTGTACATAGGCATATACAAACATGTATATATAGAACTATGACATTTGTGACAACACAAATAATTAAATGCATTTTTTCTTGGTTTAGAAATTTAGCTTTGGTAGATAGATTCATATTTAAGCTAAGACTGATGTCAGAGATGAAGAAACTGAAAAGCACAAAGATAAAGTTAATTGCCAAGGGTATGGCTTTAATAGCCACAACCAGAATCTAGAACTTATCAAGGGATGAAATATAATTAATGCTATATATTTATAAAACTCAATTCAGCCTCTAAAATTAAAGGTCTCTGATCCTAGTTATTGTTCATGTATGAGCACTGAGGAAGCTGAATCTGAATTATAGCTTAATCCCCTCATTTTAAGAAGATTTACTGACTGAAATGAGACATCCAAAATATGGCAATTTAAGGAAAATGACAGCAAATTTTAACGTCTATTTTAGGAAGCACTTGCCTTTTTTAAAAATATTAAATTAAATTAAAAATCACTTAATTTTTAATTCAGTGAAACTTTTTCTCTAACTTCAACAGGACCCTGTGTCCTGATAAATGACATCACCTCTTTTGCAGGAGAAATGATAGACACCTGGCTATAATTGTAATATGTCTTACTACAGTTTGTAAGCCATTGAAATCAATGTAAAATGCCTATACCAAATTATTTACTTTATATTCAACTTATTTACATTACTGTCTCTTATTCACTACATACTCACACTGACTTGGATGCCATACAGGTATAATAAAAGAACAAGCCTACTTGCTGCCTATTTATTTATTATTTTACCTTTATTCAGTCGAAAATGTAAATGTTTAACAAAACTGTTGAAAATGAAATAAGCTTCATAGCCTTGCTTTATGAAATTGTTTAAACCTTAGGTTGCTATATATTTTATCTGCTTCACAAACAAGAACTAACCTTCAGATGCAGCCCTGATTTCAATTTGAACTTCGTAGATTCTACTGTTAATAAATAGGTAATAAAAACTATTAACTATTATTTCAAAACAGGTTTGGCCCATAGAAGCAAACGGCAGAGAAGTCCACAAATAAGATAAATACAGTTTTAGATAATAATACCAACCAGAAGGCTGATCAACTGTTACCTTCCAATGAAAAAATTCCTTAAATTTTAGATAAAATGTAATTAAATGTTTCCTATTTTATTTCACATTTGAAAATTATCTTCCAAGCTTAATGAAACGTGTAATAATACTGACCAGTTATCCACCACATGGCCAGAAGTTTCTCTTCAAAGGAAAACTTTAAACAACAAAGTAAAAACGTGGTTACTTTCCACTGTCACATGATAGGAAACTGTACAGTTAAAGACCACTTTCACTGTATAGTACAGTAATTTCCTATTTGCTGGCTGATGAATACAACTCATAAAAAGTTAGTGACCTAGTATATCCTCTTACTTTAGGCATTAAAAAGTATTTCTTATACTTGCCCACCTTATTAGTGGATGAGATCAGGTAAGAGAAAACAATCCAACATTTCTAGGGATCAAGAACATCCTGTAAGATACTTATATAACATTATGATCATCAATATATTCTGTACAGAATGCAAGAATCTTTTCTGACACTTCATTAATGAATCCTGGTGAGATTGGTATCAGCTGGTGCCTATACTGCTAACACCTGTCCTCTTCCTAGGAACTGGAAAGAATTTACAAATCAATAAAGTTCTAATTACCACCAGACTTGGCTTAACCACTTCAAATTTCTTACATGTGCTGCTCTATCCTCCATATGTTATTAGTTAGGCTGATTTCCACTTTCTATTGACTACTTTTCTCAGTGAATACACATAATGTACAAAAGCTCAGCTCCTAGTAATAGCAAGAGGTAAGAAACTGCCAGTGTCAAGTTTGAGGTATTATAATTATAGATATGTCTAAGTAAAACAAAGCCACATGAAGAAAAAATTTGTTAAATAGACACTGCACCATGTTATCACACAAAAGAAATTGGCTGTATTTTTCTACCTAGTTGCTGGTTCTAAACAAGTATCATTTCCCTTTGCTTTGGGCGAAGAGTGGGAAAGCAATTTTCACAGAAATAACATCTAGCTGCTCTGAATTACAGGTGTAAGTGCTGTGCAAATAATACCTGCAAGGCTGAGCAGCCTCCAGAGACAAGGATTAGCCAGCACCCCCCCCAAATTTCTGCTGATGAACAAGGAGATATTTAGCAAGAGTCATCTGATAAACAGACCCTGGCAAAACCCTACACTGATACACAACAACTGCTCCAGATAAATCTACTCAACTTTCAGCAGTTAACTCCTATTTTGCATATCAGTTGCTCAATGCTGGGAGAGTTGCTCTGCCTGAGAGAAAAAAAAAAGATAAATTTTAAAAGGAACGTTACTGACAGTTTTCTCCTCTACCCCCTCCCCCTCCCCATAGATTGTAGATAGAGCCCTTAGTTTAGAACGTGGGGATGAAAAAAGGTTGAATTTTATAACTATTCTGTAATTAATACAGAGACCTTTAAAATTTCAGCTGGGGAATTCAGAAATTACACCTAGGCACACCGGCTGCAAAAAATTCGTTGCCTCAGAGTCAGACCACGAACATTGCTAAGCCATCAAAACAAATCGAAGTATTTTCCAAATTCTGAGTCAAGAGATGAGGATATTCTGAACTCTATATCCAGAATATATCAATTACAATACAACGGCTGAGATTTTTCAAGGAAAACACATCACTGATCTTAGAGCTGATTTCATTGTTATCAACTATCCACAAAAGCCTAATCGCCAAATTTGCAACATTCAGTCGTTTAAGTTAACTTAACATCGTCTGCCAACAGTTCAACTTCACAATACAATCTGCATAAAGCAAAGACTTTCACAACAGAAAACTAATATTAACTACATCAGGATAACCCTTTTCAACGCCTCCTGCCAATCAGCAGGGCCCCCGGGTAAATGAATCCTTGTTTCCTCTTGTGCTGCTGCAATCTTTTACTGTTTCTGAATTCCTCTGATAGTCTTTCATGCTAGTAGAATTGAGCACGAGGTACACTGTGAGAATGGTCACGTGAACAGCTCGTGACTTCCACTGTGAATCAATCCTCTTCACGCCAGTAGGAAACTAAAAGTTGGAATGCACACACCCAAGTACCGAGAAAGCAAGCAGCTGATGACTTAGTAGGGAACGCATGTGGCATCAGGACGAAGTCCTAGCACCCAAAGTGGAAATGCAACAAATGCCAACATCTTGCTGCTTGTAACAACTAACTTCCTCGCAGCGCTGGAGCAGCCAGGGACTTCGTGGAAGCCTAGCTCTAGCTCAGAGCCCGGCATCTCCAGGCCACGACCCTGACCATCCTCGGAGACGCGCGGGAGTCGCGCCCTCGCCCCCCACCACGCGCGGACAGACCTCCTCCACCACCAGGCAAGGGGGGAGCCCGTTCGCAGGGGAACCGGCCTAGGAAACTGACCTACGCTGTCACCACCCGGGCTCCCAGAGCTCCCGGAGTGAGGACCACAACCGCAGGCTCCCCGTCTGTCCGCCTCACGCCCATTAAGCGGCCATCACCTGGCTCGCACCCCGCGGAACGTCTCCGGGATCCCTGCGCTGGGAACCGGCTGGAGCGGTAAGCAGCCAGGCACCACTCCGCGAAGTGGCGCCGCCCCTCCGCGCGGCCGGCCCCACGAGCGCGCGCGCGCGCCCGGATTATTTACGGCAGGCCCGTGCGGCACGTGACTGGCGCGCTGGCCTCGGGGCGCGCTCGGCACCCGGCCCCGCCCCCGGCCTGGCACGTCTCGCCCTTAGCAGGATCCAGTCCCGCCCGGACTACCTAGGACAGTTCCAGGCTTTGCCAACCGCAGCCAGGAAGGGCAGAGCCTCCGCGCTCCTCCCACCACGCCCCGACCCGAAGGATGGATGGACGCTACTTTGAAGCCCCCCCGCCCAAGCTAAAGCAAATGTAAATACTGGGTTAATGCTCTGGAAATTTGTTATTAAACCAATACATCACCCAGCTGCCCAGATTTTTTCTTTTCTGCTTTGGTTACCACTTTACCCATGGGAACTTAACAGGCAGTGTAAATTAGCTGCACCTCTTTCTCTTTTCACATGTGAAAGAATGGTCTCTAAATGCTAACAGGTGTAAGCATGTTAAGATGTATATGAGTGAGGTATGCTTAAAGAGAGGTTTTACAAATTTTCCTTCACTTCCTCCCCCCATCAAATATCTTTCATAAAGAGTCCACCCCTTCAGACTCGCACAACAGGTCTAGCCAGAGCAGTTAACACATAGCCTATAATGTGAAGGTTCAAACTCTAGTGTAATTACACCCTTTTAAAAAATGCATAGCTGAAAAAGACAAAGGAAATTATGAGCATAGGGAAAATTTTTCAACTTTCTTGTATTTTCCAATTATTTAATGAACATGTTCTTTTGTAATGAAAATTAATAGGTATCTTTTTTTTTTTTTAGGTATCATTTTTAAGGGACTGTAGATTTGCAGTCAAGTCTAGAAACATGTATTGAGAACCTATTACAGGCCGGTTGGTGATGCACTACATGTGATACATGATGTGGCAGATCTCTTAGAATATCTTTGGAGAACACAAGCAGCCTTGCTTATATATCCCAGCTTAGCATCATCTTTTATTAAGAAAAAAACGGGCACTTGAAGAGCACAATACTTCGACTGTAAATTGTGTGGTAACTAAGGCAGTCATATTTGCCTCACAAAGAAGAAACCTCAGAGCTTATTTTCTAAGGATACTGAATTATCTTCACAGCAAAAATAAAAATTGACTACCAAAATAATTTTCCACGTGATTCCACAAAAGCCTTTATTCTCACTAACATGATTTAATTGCCTAAATTCACTACTCTCATTTTTTTCAATTCACTTTACTCTCTTCTTGAGTTTGTAAATGAAAACATCCTAGCCAATAAGAGGATGAGAGTAACAGGAGGTAATCATCATGACTACCAATAAAAGAAGTTCTAATCTTGGTAAGATCACTCATTGTACATATTTTTACAGGAGTCTCTTTGATATTTATATAAACAATCTTTAGGAAAAGTTATGTCTTTGACATTTTTATTTCTGACTAGTACAGATAAAAACGCAAAAAGGGTGTAACAATTCTTATTGTAGAACACTGCTATCCAATGATGGACTTACTGCAATGATGGAAATGTTCTATAATTCTATCTTGTCCAATACAGTAGCCACCGGCCACATATGCCTACTGAGCTCTTGAAATTTGGCTAATGTGATTCAAGATTTGAATTTTTAATTTTACTTAATTTTAATTTAAATAGCCACATGTGGCTAGCAGCTACCATAATGGATAGTGCTGTTCTAGAACAAGAAAGCAATTACTATATTGCTCCCAGTTGTGTCATACTCTATTTTGAGAAACGTGTGGCAGACATAGAACATCTGGAAACAATAACTATTTTCTCCAAACTCTTTTCTGCTTGTGAGCAGGTAGATATTTTAACTTTGCAGATGGAGCATGTTAAAGTTACTCTGTCACTCTTATCTACAATGCATGTAAGTAGGAATAGAACTGGTAGGTCTGGATGAATAGAAAAGGGATTTGGGAGTGACTAACCCTTTGCCCTGCCATTCCCGGGCCTGCCTGACCCAACTGAAAAGTTAACCAACTTCAGATCACAATGTGCTTCAACAGAATTACCCATTGCCTGGATCCACCTAGGATTCTTTTGTTCACTTGTTTTGGGAAACTTAGGAGCCCACTACTACTGCCCATCCCACATCCCAGCGATTCCCTCCAGAATAAGAGTCCCTCCAGATTACAGTACCGAATGTTTGTGTCCCTGCAGTTTTGTCTTAAGCCTGAAACACCCCAGAATGCACTTCATGC
Source organism: Physeter macrocephalus (assembly GCF_002837175.3). Lineage (NCBI taxonomy): Eukaryota > Metazoa > Chordata > Mammalia > Artiodactyla > Physeteridae > Physeter > Physeter macrocephalus. Next base: position 38,316,847 of record NC_041232.1, read on the forward strand.
ACTGCATGTTTTAAAAACACTCCCTCCAGTGCCAGTGTGACTTTGAAGTGCTGCAGGAGCGCACTAAAGGCTTATTAAAAGGAGGATTTTATGAACTGAGACTTTGGGGAGGGCTTTGGGTAAATATCGCCTAGAATGCTGAAAAGTAGGTCAGATGTCATCGGGCAAATCCAAATAATTTGTTGAGTTGGAAATTAACCATCCCCTAAACCTACATATTAAGTGCTTTGTAGTTATTATTAACCCAAGACCATCAAGGCTATGATGGGTGTCATTGTTTTTTATCTCTTAAAAGCTGTCTAAATTTTTTTTGTCATTTGTGCCATACACAGATTTAATAACTGAAATGAGTTGGTATATTTTCAGATATTAAATTATTTTTATCTAGACTTAATTCTGTTCCTGTCCTTCTTTTCCCAGATGTGTGACACACAGATGTCTAAACAACTGCCTTCCACTAATGATTGATTTTACTAGGTCCCCACACAAAAAGTTTAGGATGGTCCCCTCTATCTGTAGTTCCTTGATTGCTAGCAACAAGTGGTGACACTGGCTAACTTAAGCAAACAGGGAATATATTGCACAGTTATCAAAAAAACATCTGAAAATCTGACCCAGCAAGGACAGGACTAGGGCACTTCCAGGGATCTGGGTAGGAGGAACTAGTCTACAAGTTTTCCAGGTTGCTACCACTGGCAAAGAATAATTTCCATTTATTTTTGTTTTCCTATCCTTTTGTCTTCCCCCTTCAGAAGAGGCAAAATTGAGAGAGAGACATACAGAGAACAGACACCTTTTGGTGTACAGGGCAGGGTGCCTTGGCTGACAATCCCACAACACTACAGTAAGTCCCCTACATACGAACAAGTTCCATTCTGAGAGCACGTTCATAAGTCCAATTTATTCCTAACTCCAACAAAGCCTAAGTACCCAACTAACACAATCAGCTATATAGTACTGTACTGTGATGGATTTATAATACTTTTCACACAAATAATGCACAGAAAACAAACACACAAAAATAAACATTTTTAATCTTATACTACGGTACCTTGAAAAGTACAGTAGTACAGTACAACAGCTGCATACAGGGCTGGCATCGAGTGAACAGGCAAGAAGAGTTACTGACTGGAGGAGAAAGAGGAGGGGGGAGATGGTAGAGATGAAGGATCATCAGCAATAGGAGACGGAGGGCAAGCTGCAATGTCACTCACGCCTGATATTGATGGAACGCACATTCACATCTTTGAAAGTTCGCAACTTGAAGGTTTGTATGTAGGGGACTTACCTTCCACAGGAGAGGTAGTTCCCCACTGACACACGCGAGCACACACGCTCTACCCAGGTCCAGTGCTATTACCAGAAGAAAGAGCAATGGATTATGGGCAGCCACAATCACAAAAATGCCCATTATATTCTCTTTTTTGTTTTTCAATCAAACCCTTCCCTTTATAGCTTTTCTCGTAAGGCACGGGCTCCTTGGGCAATATTTCCAACTCCATCTTTAGCCCTTTGCTCTATTCATCATGAATATACCCCTGCTTTTCCATCCATAACTGTCTGGTCAAGCAATGTGCCTGACAATTACACTACCCCTTCTTGGAAGCCTCAGAAAGTCTGCCTTGCCCATAGTCCCCTATTGAGGGCTTCCTTACGCAGCCTATGATTCTTGGCTCAGCGGAAGGCGCAGGGCGGGGACCTAACCAAGCGGAACGTTTTTATCAGGCGTACCAAAGGCCCATAGATATGCTCTGCCCAACAGAAAAGATCTCTCCTGGGTACTACTAAACCATCTAGATTCTCTCTGGGTCCATTTGACTGTGAATTATACAAAGTACAGTGTTTAGCCAGGGTAGAAGCAGAAAAACATAGAGAGGGAAGTGAAGGCAGAGAGAAACCAGAAACCATGGGCTGGCAAGAAGGAGAGTAGAAAAGAGGTGATTGGGAATAGCTGAAGCAAGAGCAGAGAGAGAATGAGACGCGGAGTGTGGAAACACTAGTGTGGGGAGCAAAGGGTGAGGCTCCTGGCTGAGAAGGCACTAACTGCTGGCTGCAGCTGTATCTTCAACCACCTGTCAGAGTAGCACAGGTGTTTCTGCTTTTATCTCTCTATATTGTTGCAATACATTCCTACACTTTGTATTGCAAACAAAGTGATGTAACCTGATGTAACATGGCTTTGATGTTAACCTGAGTGTTTCTCTGTTCCTTGACCCAGAAAGAGACTCACACCATGACGACCCCTTTCTTGCTCTCAGCTCTCTAGTTCTTCAAATCTCTAACAAACAACCCTGTCGATACCGCCTTTCTTTTCAACAGCTACCCCTCCCTTTAAGGTCTCTGCAGCTCTTTGCTCTTGTGAAACGTCTAAAACACATCTCTTTTCCAGATTCCCCCTAACCTCCACTGTCCGTTCCTGAGTAACCACCAGCCAACACCTGATACAGCCAGCTCAAGGGCCTCACTCTCTCCGTGAGTTACCATAGAATGTGACATTAGTCCCCTTACTGAAGTCACAAAGATCGAAGAGAGGGGATTTGATGGGCCAGTCTGAGGCCTGCATTGGAAGTACAGATTCCAGACTCCTGGATCTTAGATCTGGAAGAGTCAGCAAAAAGCATCAAGCCCAACTTCACACCTAAAGCCAGACTGTTCTCAACCACATTCTGAAGGGGTATCTGCCCAGCCCGGGAACCTCCTGGACCGGCAGATCACTGCCTCACAGTGCAGCTCAAACCACTTTCCCTGACTGCATTAGTGCTGTTAGAAGTTCCTCTTACAGAGGCAAATGCTAGCTCCACAAGCTCTCACCTGTTAGTCAACATAAAGCTGAACAGAACAAACTGAATTAGCCTTTCACAGGCCATTCTTCTAACAAGTTAAAGAAAACCAGTGTGAGCTGCCCTGATTTTTTTTCCTGGCTTTACATTCCCAGATGCTCCAACCTGTGCTCACGCTCCAGCTGGTCGTGGCATTGACACAGTTTGTACTTTTATCTCTTAAACTTTAGCACCCAGGATTAAGCAAATCACATCTGCTTCTATAAAGCTAAAGAGTGTAGAGAAATCTTAGTCCTAGTCTATCAACTTTGCTAAACTAAACTGCCTTTTTTCCATCCTTATTATCTTGACCTCTCCACTGCCCTCTGGTGGTGGCTAATTTTTTCTCAAGTGATAGAGAATTGGAGAGAAAAGAGATCGGTGAAAGGAGGAAGGTAGTGCAGCAAAAAAAAAAAAGTGATTACACTTACATACAAATTCTTGGCCTCATGAAATTTATAATATAATTTTGGAGGCAAAGTATACAGTGAAAATTAACAAGAAAGACAAGCCATAGTAACACCTAAAACTGATAAATAAAATAAATTCTAAAGGATTTGGGAAGACGAGATCAGTGAGGACTAGAATAGAGAAGATGTACAGAAGTGCTAGTATTTACGCGTAGCCTCAGCTTTAGATCGGAGACACCAGGAAATGGGAAATGAGTACCTTCAACATAGTAAGCTTGAGAGATGCAGCAAGAAACTGAAGACGTGAGAGTATATTTGGGGCAAGAGTTCAGGGCTAGAAAGAGATTTATGAATCACCCACAAATATCCATAACATTGTAGGATTACCAACGGAAAGAAGATTGGATGACATGTAAAGACTTACCAGAGCAGAGAGAATCTGTCATCCATCCATGTCTTCATTAGTCAGTAAATACATATTAACTTAGTAATTGACATGATTTTGTGAGTGGATACATGTGCAAGGCACTGTTTTAGGCTGAGAGAAAAAAAGATGACTCTGGTTAACAGCCTTGCCTTCAGGAATTTACGAACGTAGTAAATGCAGATGAGGCAATGTAAGACTTGTACATCAGCAGGTATATTAAGAGATAGAAAATAGTAAGAACCATAAGTAAAATTCGGACAAAGGAGGAATAAGAGGAAGAAAGTTTTGTTTTCGAGCTGGGGCTATCAGTGAATACTTTACAGGAAAGATGGCTTTTAAAGTTAAGCCATTAAGATGGATAGGATTTGACGGTGTGGAAATGGTTGGGGAAACGACGTGTTAAGCAGATGAGACGTGAGCAAAACCGGCTAAGAGGGGGTGGGTGACATAAAGCTAGCACAGGGCCTTACACAGTGTAGACCACACTGCAAATTCATGAAACTAAACATTGACTGGATTCTCAGCGTTGCCCAACAACCCTCTGTCCTGAGCAGAAGCTGGAGGGGCAGGTAGTGGAAGGAGCCTTTGAGAGAGACAAGTGGAGGTGACAGAGGGTTGAGAGCTGAGGTCTGGACTAGAGAGCTGCATTTGTGACCATCCGTGTCGAGGGGACGTGAAGCCATGAGCATTGCAGGAGATGGCCTAGGGAGAAAGAAGAAGAGAGCAAGATGAGGGGCCAGGACTGAGCTTTGTTTCCTGTTCTTCACCGCACTTCTTTTTCTCCTCAAATTCCTCACCCCACCAGCTCCCTGGCACACCCTCAGCAGATGACTTTGCCTCCTACTTTACCAAGGACGCGAAAACCATTAGTTGAGAACCCCACAAAGTTCTGACCACCAAACCAACAGGCTTACCTGCACCCCTCTTACTTTTCCTCTTCTGTTAAAATGGAAGAGGTACCCCTCCTGTCTAAGGCCAGAGCCCTCCCGTGCCGTGTATGCCAATCCCTCTTCCTTGGCACCCTCACTCCATCAACCCTCTTCTAGATCTTCCAGTGCTCTCACGATGTACCCGTTCCACAAGGGTTCTCTAGTCGCTGCCATCTTTTAAAAACCCTCCTGCCAGAGAGTGGTACCGTCTCCCTCCTCCTTCAGAGTTAAACCGCTTGAAAGCATGGTCTCCACTGGCTCTGTCCATCTCCTCTGCACTCTCTCCTCTACCCTCTGTACTCAGCTTCTGCTCCCACTTCTCCACTGAAACTGCTCCGGGCGGACACCAAAGGCCTCCTTATTGCAAAATCCAATGAACCCTTACAAGTCCTAACTTTAATTGACCTTTGGCCGTATTTGACACCAGTGACCCCTTCCCTCCTCCTGAGAATGCTCTACCCTTGAATGTTGCAAGTTCTGCCCTAAACTCTACCTCTCTTCACACTCTCCTTGGGTGAGCTCACGTGCCCCCATGGCTTCTTAACCCTCTGTATGCTCACGTCTCACAGATCTGTTAACTTGGGTCCCAACATCACTCCTGAGCTCCTGACCACACACCAGTTCATCAAACTCAGTTACAACTAAAAGGGCAGCTGCTCCTCTCCCCTCCCCCAACTGGCAGCCCTCTTTCTGTTCTCTTTCTCAGTGGCAAGCACTCTAGTCTCTATTCCTCACTCTCCCCATCCTACCTTTTGCCGCACACTCAACCCTAATCTATTCTTCACTCTGTAGTCAGAGGACGTTTCCAAAATTTCAATCTGATCAACTAATTCTCTTGCTTAGAATGCTACTCTGCCTCTTCCTTGCTTTGGGACGTAGTCTACACTCCTTCGCATCAGAGTGTCCCAATTCAGCTCTCGTCATTATCACTGTGGTATTTTCCACTTCAGCAGTTGTGAACAACTTTCAGTTCCCCGTACTGACACGGTCTCTGATGGTTTAGGACCTTTGCCCATGTTGTTCTTTTGTGCCTTGAACTCTCTTCCCCAGCTTCCTCATCTCGCCGAGGCTTATTCTATATGCAGTCTGAGCTTAGAAATCACTTCTCTCCAAAGGCCTTCCCTGACCGCCTATGACTGGGCTATGTATCCCTCCCATAGGCTTTCCAATTTACCTTGTACTTACTCCTATGATAACATTTGTCACATTGTGCCACAAACGCGTCTTTATTTGTCTGTGTCTTTCATCAGACTAGAAGTGTACTGAAGGCAGGGAATGCCTTGTTCAGCAGTTCACCCCCTTTATCTAACACAGTGAATGGCACATATTAGGAAATCAATACATATTTGCTGAATTAATGAATGAACTTGGACTTTATGTCTAAAATGTTTTATCCAAGGTAGGAGGCAGCGTAGTAAAGTGGCAGGTGCATACAATTTTGAATCAGAAATCTGAACTGAATCCCAGCTCTCTACCTCTTAACCAGCTGTATGACCATGAACAATCTATTTAACTTCTCTGAATTGAGAGCCTACCCAATGCCAGGCACTGTACTGAGTGCTTGCAAGGTAAAGAAAAAGAAAGACATGGTAACTGCCATCAAGGAAGCTGAGTCTAAAACAACGTGTAGGAGGTGGGAGGAAAGAGCATCCCAGGTAGAGAGAGTAACGTGTGAGAACAGCAGGCGAGCAACTGATCATGTGCCTTCCCAGGGGAAGTGGATATAGTTCAGTAAAGCCAGAAGAGAAGGTGCAGAACAGAGAGTTGGGATGAAGCAATGAGGCTGGAGAGATACAAGGAGCCACGTCATGAAGGGTCCTTTACAATGTGTCACAGAGTTTGAGATTCATCCTCAAAGCCATGGAGTTAAAACCCCAGAGTTTTAAGCAGGAGAGTCACAATATTAGCCCTCTATCAGAGAAAGAGCTACATCTAGTGGTGAGGTGGAGAATGGGCTGAAAGCCAGTGAAGTCAGAGGCAGGTTAGGAGGCTGCTGAGTAGTCCAGTCAAGGGGCCTCAGCTTTGGCAAGGACTTTGAGGATGGAGAATAGTAGTAGGAGACTGATTCAAGAGACATACGTGACAGAGCAGAAAGAACTTGATGACTGACTGCATGAGAGGGGTGTGACACAAGGAAGAGTACAGATGGCACCCAAGTTTCTGGTACAGGCGATTGGCATACAGAGGTGCCACTTACTGGGATGGGGACTGTGGAAGATGGAAAGGCTTTTGAAGAGAGGACTGATATGATCAGAGTGATCCTGCAATGACACAGTTCTGTTGGCAGGAAGCAGGGTGGGAAAGGGACATGTCTCGCATCGGGAAAACGAGCTAAGAAGTGACTGCAGCAGTCTAGGGGGAGCTGAGAGGGCCTGAACTAAGGTGAGCAGCCGGAATGGAGGGGAAGGTGGAGTAACAACAGACAGGGTCGGCAGTTACAGTGGAGAGTCCTAGAGGATAGGATTACACAGCTGCATTAGGAGGAATGACCTGAAGGTCTCTGAAAGCCAAGCAGAACTGAGACTTGATGCAATAGGAAAAAATAAAACTTTACACTATTCCTGAACAAAGTAGCATGGGAGGAATACCAGCCTAGCGCTAGTATGCAAGCAGTACACTAGAACTAGAATGAGAAAAGGATGGAACCAGAACTAGAGTGAGGAGAGAGTGGAGGCTGCAAGGGGAATTGGTTATCATTCCAATAGAGCACTGTGAGAAAGTGGCTATTACCAAGGAAGCACCTGAGATACAATACTTGGGACTCATTTTGTGTGACATGTAAAAAAGAGCAAACAACTGACATGTAACCATGGTACATGTAACATTCTCATAAATTACTTGTTTACATATCTACCTTCATCAGACTACAGTCTTCTTGAAATCAGAAACTGTGTCTTATTTTAATCTTTAATATATAGTCCAGATTATGGCATAGATCAAGACTCAGTAAATATTCTGAAGTGACCAACTCAATGAATAAATAAGTTGGAAGGGCAGATTATGTACGCAACCAAGGTAGTTTGGGGATGGTTTTGAATTTGGCTGTGAATTGAGTTTAAGATGACATCTAAAATGTCCACTTGTAAATGTTTTATAGATGCTTACAAAAAGAGTAAGTGCTCAGAAGCTCAGCAGAGAGAAGAAACCCAAGAGGTACGCCAGGCGGTCATCAGTATTAATCACCCCCACAGCCCCCTCCCACCCCCTCTGCATCTGAACAAACAACACTGCAGCCTCAGTGGCTTCCTGTTACAGTGCAGTGTGGTCAGGATGGAGGCTCTGCTCTGAGCAGCCGTTCAGACCCGGGTTCCTTCCACGTGAACACCACCATCGTCAATGCACGGTTCCCAAGGTCACTGCAGGAGAGAGTGTAGAGGATTATGCTGCAGGTTTTACAGAGAGGCTGGACAGTGGTTTATATCACTCAATCCTCCCGTTTTTGTTCTCTCAAGCAGGCTTCACAGAGCGCCATTCTCGACTATCCATTTGCCTTTTCAATCCATTCTCTGCCCTCCTCTACTGTGCTCTGTGTCCTGGGAGGCTGGCCCCTAGGAAGGCTAAGCATTCTGGCACTCTGGCTTCCAGCTGGGTTCACAGAATGAGAGGAACCAGCAGGAGAGTGTAAACAGAAAGAGAGAGAGGGGCTTCCCTGGTGGCGCAGTGGTTGAGAATCTGCCTGCTAATGCAGGGGACACGGGTTCAAACTTTAAGCTGTAAGGAGTTGCTTCTACGGGTGAGCAAAGAAAGTGGTTCCTTGGGCTTCCCTGGTGGCGCAGTGGTTGAGAGTCTGCCTGCTAATGCAGGGGACGCGGGTTCAAGCCCTGGTCTGGGAGGATCCCACATGCCGCAGAGCAACTGAGTCCGTGAGACACAACTACTGAGCCTGCGCATCTGGAGCCTGCTCTCCGCAACAAGAGAGACTGCGATAGTGAGAGGCCCGCGCACCGCGATGAAGAGTGGCCCCCGCTTGCCACAACTAGAGAAAGCCCTCGCACAGAAACAAAGACCCAACACAGCAAAAATAAATAAATTAAAAAAATATAAAAAGGAAGAGAGGTTGAGGTATCTATCACATCATTACCCCCACCCTTTGTCAAGAACTCCTGACAGTGGCTGCATTTTTCTATAGCCACAGCTTCTGTTGGGCAGTCCCTGTTCTACAGCTCCAGCTCTTGCTGGCCTCCAAAACTCTATTCCTTCAATTCTGGGGGTCTTAGCAGCTTCCTGCAGTTAACAGTTCCTGGCTGCTTCTTGTGGGGTCCCTTAACCCTGCCCATTCTTCTGTAAATCGTCCCTTCTTAATCTCGCCTCAGTCAAATCCTTTGTGTGTGCCATTTGTATCCTACTGAAACCCTAACTGACACATTGTTGACTAGCTCACATTCATTCCATTTCAGATACCAATGTGCTCTTTTGTGGATGATTTAATTAATTTGTTCTATCAAAAAGAGTACAAGTGGACACTGTAGTCAAAATTCCATTTTAGAACCTCATCCTGAAAGCTTTAAGTCCACATACTCTATAGGAAGAGAGAATCCCTTCTTTTCATTAGACTCCAGAAATGGTTATGCAGATAACTCTTATCTTCCTCCATAGCTACAGACACTCCATAAAGTGATATGAGTCACTCTATTCTCTTTCTCAGTATTTTTATTCTTCCTTTTCCCACTGGAGACCATATCCACTTATGCACCCAAGGATACATCATAGATGTATTTTTAGTAATATCAGATACCATTTTCTGAAAGCTAAGACACATGCTAGGTGCCCCATTATTTAACTGTTTAACAACTTTCAAAATAGATATTAACATCTTTATTTCATAAGTAAGGAAACTAACACTTGGAGAAGCTAAATAACTTGTCCAAGGTCACACAATTAGTTCATGAGTCAGGATATGAATCAAATACCCTACTTTTTTTTTTTTTTTTTTAGTTTTTTAAAATATATAACCCATTCGTTTTATTTATTTTATTTTATTGATTATTAAAAAATTTTGGCTGCATTGGGTCTTAGTTGCGGCATGCGGGCTTCTCTCTAGTTGTGGCGTGCAGGTTTTCTTCTCTAGTTGTGGTGTGCGGGCTCCAGGGCACATGGGCTCAGCAGTTGTGGCGCACGGGATTAGTTGCCCCGCAGCATGTGGGATCCCAGTTCCCCGACCAGGGATCGAACACATGTCCCCTGCATTGGAAGGTGGATTCTCCAGCACTGGACCACTGGGGAAGTCCCCAGATACTCTACTTTTAAAGCTCATGCCCTTAACCTCTATGCTATCTTGCTAGGACCTAAATACCCATAAACCGGGTGATGTGCTTAGAAATAAGTGGTGTGGGGCTTCCCTGGTGGCGCAGTGGTTGAGAGTCCGCCTGCCGATGCAGGGGACACGGGTTCGTGCCCCGGTCCGGGAAGATCCCACATGCCACGAAGCGGCTGGGCCCGTGAGCCATGGCCGCTGAGCCTGCGCGTCCGGAGCCTGTGCTCCGCAACGGGAGACGCCACAACAGTGAGAGGCTCGCGTACCTACCGCAAAAAAAAAAAAAAAAAAAAAAAAAGAAATAAGTGGTGGGTAATTGTAAAACAGCAGTAGTGGGAAGGAGAGAGAGAGTGGGTATATAAATGAGTAGCTGACAGAGAGATTTGCTTGGCATCGTGCAAAGACCAGGGTTAACAGAGCTAGAGTGGTGGCAAGAATCACTTTAGATAATCAACGTAGGTCACGGGAGATGGTAAAGAGGAAAAGCTGATTTCGTATACACGTTTAGGAAAAATAGATAAGAGGTCTAGAGTTTTGTTCCCACCAGCAGTTGCTGAGCTTCAGGTGGGAACTCCTTGATGGTAGGAACTGTGTCTTACTAATACTGATACCTCCAGCAAGCACGATGAATCTTCCACACAGTGTGCAGCAAAAAATATTCACTAAGATAGTGAAACGTCATACTGTTTTCTGTATGAAGTATTATAAAGATGTTTACCTTATAATGTGTATTAATTATACAGCTCTGTAAACTCTGTGATAAAAATAGTAGTAACATACAATAAGATGTTAAGATACAATAAGATGTAAGATACAACAGTAACATAACATACTATAACATAACCTATACTAAAATAATAATATTTACTGAATGTTTATTATATGCTAGGCAATATACTATGCCCTTTACACAGGTTCGATCATTTCATTTCCACAATAATCCTATGAAATAGATACTATTATTGTCATCCTCAGTTACAGACAAGGAAACTGAGGCACAGAGCTGTTAAGTCACACAGCTAATTGTTGGCAATGTCAGTATTTTTATCTAAGCATCCTGGCTCGGGAGCCCTTCCAAAGTATGTGAAGAAACTATATACCTATTGCAGCTTAAATGTATCCCATATCAAGTTCACAAGATGATGCTCAACAATGCCTGGCTAAGGCTAATGATTCTGAATCTCTTCAGCGCAAATTAGTTAGGGTAGTTCAGCGTGCCACAAATAGTTGAAAATAGGTTTTGAAAAAGGCAATTATGTCTTTTCCTTTATACTTTCTTAGCTTTCTTGGAAATGAATTGCATAGTGTCTTGCACATAGCACAAAATAGGCACTTAATAAATATCTACTTAATTTAACCAAACTGGTAACTTTTCAGTAAGAAAAAGTATAAGAAGATATTAAAAGCAAAAAAAAAAAAAAAAAAACGGTGGTAGTAAAATATGCAAATAGTAGATATGAACATAAATCATCACTATTGCCTCCTACATACAAATTTTGCTACCTTTCGGAAGATGTTTCAATGAATATTTTCAAGATTACTGTTTAAAATGGTCACTAAGTCTTTAAGTTTTTAACTGCAGTAGAGAGCACATTTACCTGGAATGCTTTCTTTGAAAGCATCAGAATGATTTCCAAATATACCAGAACCTTTTAATGAGAGGAAAAATAGTTACATTCATTAACATTCTTTTCTTATGCAGGTGAATCTTGGGCCTGGACATTAAAACGAAAGCTCTGAGAAGACACTTTATGATGACCATTGTATGAAGGTGATTGAAAGACCTTGTTTTTTCAGGTTCTACTTCCTGAGGGTAATAACAATCCAAATTGACAAGGACTAGAATATCTTCCGTACGCATCTAGATAGGGAAAATCAGATTTTAACATTTCACAATCTCACAGGGCTCTTCAGTTAGAATTCAAAAGGCCATTCATTCTATGGTTAGTAGTTTCCCAGTCTCCCAGATCAGACATCCTGACACAGGCTGACATGGCAACCCCAGAGGTGACTGGAAAGCGCTGCAGCATCAGACATATGTTTCGCACTTCCTCACTTCCTTTCTCGAACTCTCTCCCACCTCCAGATGAGCCCTTCCCCCAAGCATCACATTTATGCATCTTTTCAACTAATATTTACTGAGTATTTACCATACGTTGGGGCTGCTTTTGATGCTGGAGACACAGTGATGAATGAGATGATACCACGTCCTCCTGCAGCTAATACATACATATTGAAGACAGATCACACATATATTACATATACATAAGTTAGATCATTGTTGGATATAGATTCATAATTTGAAGAAATTACACAGGATAATGGGACAAAGTGGGAAAGAAAAAATCACCTGTTTGCTCGGAGCTGGCCTGGCACTCACAGCTAGACCATGGTGTTCTCTGGTCAAACATAATTTTACGGCACATCAACATGAAAGAAAGTCACTCTGTGACTGTGATGGAGGCCAAAAAAAAAAAAAAAAATACTACTCTGTAATCGTGCCTGAGCATGGACAAAACCAAAACACTGTGCAACCACTAAAATCACCAACAGCCCCCCTCCCAGCTGACATGAGCGAATGCTACTTCTTCATTAACTGCAGCGTTAGCCCCACTCTGCTCCTCCTGCTTCCAAGATAAAGTTCATTAAGATACCCAGTCATACAATTACTCCCATTTCCTGAAAGCCCCCAATCCAGAACAAAACCCACTTCCTTCCCAAACCCTTCACGAGCCCCATGGTAAGACTTTCTTACTGAGATGTCCCATGTTTCGTCAAGGTGTGCAGTCTTGCTTCCTGCTGGGAGCATCAATCAACAAGCCCCACTTTGTTGGATTGCAGTGTGTTCCTGGTGATCTTTGATTAACGGGCATCAACAATAAGGAGGGGGAAATTCTTTAATTAGGGTGGTTGGGGAAGTCTTTGATGAAGGGGTGTCAGTGTGCTGAGAGCTGATAGGTAAGGGGATGGCATTTGAATATCGGGGAAAAAACACTCCCATCAGAGGGAAAAGCAAGTAGCATATACATATATGCATACATATACATATACGTGTTTTTTGTTTTTTGTTTTGCTGGGGTGCACGGCTTGCAGGATCTCAGTTCCCCAACAAGGGATTGGACCTGGGCCACAGCAGTGAAAGCCTGGAATCCTAACCACTAGGCCACCAGGGAACTCCCATAAACAGCTTATATTTTTATCCAACATTTTAAAATTTCACATAATCATCTCCTTTGGACACTGATTTTGGGGTAAGGGAAGGGAGCTGATCCTATTCGCTGTTTCTACTTTTAATCCAAGGAAAGCATTTACAGAAAAACAAAACTGAAGTAACATGTAAGCGGTAAGGGGGTGGAAGGTGGAAGAGCCTTGGGCTGAGACAGGGTCCCTATGCTTGATGCTGAGGAGGGCTGAGCCCTGGGTTCATCCTTCTCCAGTTCCCACCCACAATCCTCTTCTCTGTGGGCTGTAACTCAATCATTCCTAAGGTTTTAACAACTAACTAACTAACAATAGAACTGGTAACTATCCCTTCTAGAACTTCATTCATTAAGAAGAGATTTCTTAAAAATTAAAAAAAAAAATTCAAAAAGCCAGAGTTAATATTTTTTGCAAGTGGGGACCCAGGTCCTTCTTAATATTGGACCAGAAATAGATATAACAGTGACCTTTAACTTCTACCACCAGGGGAACATGAGGTATTATGATGCTAAGTGGGGGTAGTGCTTATCAAAATGTGTTCTAGTAATTCTACTGCTCTAAGATTTTAGGGAGTGGAGGGAGCGGGGAGGATTCCTTAGTTAAATTCTTTCTGAAAAGCTGGATGTTACTGTCCTCTCTTGGAGATTTATACTGTACATTAGAATATTAAGGGTTCTAAGAGTTTTAACATAAAATTATCAGATGAAGTGTGTTTAGCACAGAGATGATAAACTCGATTGACCACAGAACATCTCACTTTACCACCTTCTACTCTGCGGGATGAATTTCTGTGGAATACACATTTGGACACACTGCTACTGGGAAATGAGCCATTGCCCTTGAGACCACTGAAGTGGCTGCACACCCTGTTAGGAGATAGGGGAGCCTATTTCTGAAATGGTGATGTCTAATTATGCATTAGACATCACCTTTCACTCCCTTCAAATCTCCTGAAGTCAGGAAATGCCTGGCATCATTATTGTTTCTTACTACTGTTCGTATAATTGCCAGCTAATCTTCCCAGGCTGCAGTGTTATTTATTTATGCTGACATTAAAATATTCAAGGATTTCCTCCTGTCCCCAGTAGCTTGCTAATCTTGACTCTGTTTCCTTGACTATTTATTTTCTTTGAGAGCTTCTCCTTAAAACTTATATTTTAGTATCCAGCATGTTAATCTTCCTTTGTACCTCTATCACATTTCTTGGCCATAATTGGTCAAACCGTTGGCCAGAACACAAACAAATGGCGCAAACAGAAACTATAGCCTCAGCAGTCACTGGCCTGTGTCTGCCACATTGGCTTTCATTAGCTGGGAGCACACAACAAACACAGGGAATTGGGGAAAGGCTCATTATTAATAGTGTGCCAAGGTGTTTGTGTTTTGTTTCTTTAATATTTTAAGGACATATTTCCCTAAGAGAAATATTTTAGAAACAGATAATATGACTACAAGTCAATACTACATGGGCAGAATTCACCTGTGTTACAGTGTATCCTAAAGCAGCTTGTGCTGGTCTGGGTCCTGGAGAGACAGATGCCAACATGACGTTATATGTGAAAGAAATCTGTTGGGGGAAATACCCGTGAGAAAAAATAGGAAGGAGCCTGAAGAGGCTCTGAGAGCCATCAAACTGATGCAAATCTGACCCTAAGCAGAGGGAGAGAGGGAAAGAAGGGACAAAAGAAGGCTATGTGGCAGTAAACCTAAGGAAAGTTCAGCAAGACTTTGGGAACCCAGGAGCCCAAGTCCCCCATCAGAGGACTGTTTTATCTCCCAGGAATGGGTCTGTTTGAGTAACTCTGCCATGTGCTTGCCTCAGAGCAGTCCATGGTAAGTACGGTCTCAGGACAAACAGAGTAATAGATCTCAGAGCACAGTAGCTGGGGCCCTCAGTCAATTACTCTCCCTACTCTCCAAGATCTAAGAAGTGCTTTCCCATGGTCATCACACAAGATTCTCAAAATTTGATGTGCATACAAATCACCCAGGAATCTTACTAAAACGCAGATTCAATGGGTCTGGGGTGAGGCCTGAGTTTCCATACTTCTAACAAGCTCTCAGACAACATGATGCTGTTGTTCCAAAGACCTCACCTTAAGTATTTAGCAAGGTTCTAGAGAATACTTAGAAGAGCCCCATTCAAACCATCAATGTAGGCTGAAGTAGGTTTTGTGGAGAACTGTTCACAGGCTTAATTCCTCACCGCTGATGTGACAGCCATCTCCGTTGCCATCAGAAGATGTACGTACTTCCAGGTTAGGTTTTCTTCCATTCAAATAACTCATTCCCCTTCCTCTGATATCATAGCTGTCAACCCCCTCTTGTCACACTGCTTGCATAACCTGTTAATGATCATACCCATGTCATCTCTCTATCTATATGCACTCATTTTGGTACCAAGAGAGACCTTTGGTCCTTTGTGATCTAAATAACATTGCTTCTTCCTCCAAGTATTTGGTTTGGACAGTTTGTGTTTCTTAATCTTAAGCAAAAAGTTTTAAGCACCTCCTTCCAACCATATTGGGTTCTAAAGTCCACACTATAGGGACTTTCCTGGTGGTGCAGTGGTTAAGAATCTGCCTGCCAGTGCAGGGGGACATGGGTTCGATCCCTGGTCTGGGAAGATCCCACATGCCATGGAGCAACAAAGCCCGTGCACCACAACTACTGAGCCTGCGCTCTAGAGCCAGTGAGCCACAACTACTGAACCCGTGTGTCACAACTACTGAAGCCCATGTGCCTAGAGCCCGTGCTCCACAGCAAGAGAAGCCAACACAACGAGAAGCCCGTGCACCGCAATGAAGAGTAGTCCCCGCTCACCGCAACTAGAGAAAGCCCGTGTGCAGCAACGAAGACCCAATGCAGCCAAAAATAAATAAATACATTTATTAAAAAAAAGATAAAGTCCACCCTACATAGAAATTCTGGTGCAGCCGGTCATCATATTTCTCTTCTACGTAAGGGTTCTGAGGGATCTGGCCACATGCATCTCCTCCACGTTGCCTGAAGACTTCTGCAGTTATCATCCTAATACCACGCAGCTGTCCATCTATTTTTTTTTAACATCTTTATTGGAGTATAATTGCTTTACAATGGTGTGTTAGTTTCTGCTTTATAACAAAGTGAATCAGCTATACATACATATATTCCCATATCTCTTCCCTCTTGAGTCTCCCTCCCACCCTCCCTATCGCACCCCTCTAGGTGGTCACAAAGCACCGAGCTGATCCCCCTGTGCTATGCAGCTGCTTCCCACTAGCTATCTATTTTACATTTGTTAGTATATATAAGTCCATGCCACTCTCCCACTTCATCCCAGCTTACCCTTCCCCCTCCCCATTTCCTCAAGTCCATTCTCTACATCTGCATCTTTATTCCTGTCCTGACCCTAGGTTCTTCAGAACCTTTTTTTTTAGATTCCATAT
>NC_041232.1:38334121-38407194 GCF_002837175.3 Physeter macrocephalus
ATCTTGCTGTGATTTATGTCATAGAGTGTTCTGCCTATGTTTTCCTCTAAGAGTTTTATAGTGTCTGGCCTTACATTTAAGTCTTTAATCCATCTTGAGTTTATTTTTGTGTACGGTGTTAGGGAGTGTACTAACTTCTCCCAGCACCACTTATTGAAGAGGCTGTCTTTTCTCCATTGTATATTCTTGCCTCCTTTATCAAAACTAAGGTGACCATATGTGCGTGGGTTTATCTCTGGCCTTTCTATCCTGTTCCATTACCACTGCAACAAAAAGAATAAAATACCTAGGAATAAACCTACCTAAGGAGACAAAAGACCTGTATGCAGAAAACTATAAGACACTGATGAAAGAAATTAAAGATGACACAAACAGATGGAGAGATATACTATGTACTTGGATTAGAAGAATCAACACTGTGAAAATGACTATACTACCCAAAGCAATCTACAGATTCAATGCAATCCCTATCAAACTACCAATGGCATTTTTCACAGAACTAGAACAGAAAATTTCACAATTTGTATGGAAACACAAAAGACCCCAAATAGCCAAAGCAATCTTGAAAAAGAAAAACGGAGCTGGAGCAATCAGGCTCCCAGACTTCAGACTATACAACAAAGCTACAGTAATCAAGACAGTGTGGTACTGGCACAAAGACAGAAATAGAGATCAATGTCCATCTATTGCTAAACAGATCCATTCTCTTCCTTCACTCTAGTTACTGGCTTCTTTGTATATCTTAACTCAACCCCCGACACAGTGTCTATGGTGTAAAATAGCAGTTTTCACACTTTTTTTCCTAAAGCCATGGAATTCAAAGAAAGCTTTAAAAAAATAGATTAGGTTGGTCTGGCTAAAACAGGGGACATAAAATTAGAGAGGTAGCCAGGAACACACCTTGTGTGTTAGGGTGTTTTAAGCATTACCATGAAAGCTATGGGGAGCAAAAAAAGGATTTCAAGGGAGAAAAAACACATCAGACTTGTGCATTTTGAATTATTCCTCTGGCAGATGTGAGGAGGGTAATTTTAAGAGGGTCCAGACAGAATCAGAAAGACTAGGAAGGAGAATATGAGGAATGTAAGGGATATTAAGGAATCAGAATCAACAGAACTTGCTGTCTGTGTATGAAGGCAGTGAAAGAGAGGCGTATAGTATGTCTCCCAGGTTTCAAGCTTGGAGAATTATTGATGCAGGGTTCAGGGGTTGCCAGTTACGGAAATGGGGAAGATAGGAGGAGGAACAGATTTAGGGAGAAAGACACTGAGCTCACTTTTGAACACAACGAGTTTGAGGAAGATACTTAGTAAACCATTTGGGTAAAGGGATGTGGAAATCAGCAGAATCTGGTTTAGATACCCCGCTTATATCCAAGTCTATGTTACTATTTGCATACTATTCTCAGCCTCTGCTTAACTGCTCAAAGTTCGTATTAAGTAAAGTCTTTTTCAACTAAATTGTCTATAAAGTCTTGCTTTCTTCCAAAATGTTCTGCAAAATGTAGGTTGTCTGCCACATTCGTTACTGTAGTAATTACTTCTCTCCTTCTCTTTCCAAAGTGCTCTTTGCATAATCTGAGTTTTGAGCCTTATTCAGGGTTCTCTGCATTCAGAGAAATAGGGACGGTTTTGCTTTGTGCACTTTGGCAGAAACGGTAATTTTCGTCTAGAATCTGAGCTCAAAAGAAGATTTAAAGGCTCTAGCTATGAAGAAACAGGAATTAATAGAAAATCATGGGTGTAACCTGCAGAAGGTAAAATAGACTAGGTTGATATACGTCGTAAGAGAAAAGGTGCTATGTATAATAAACTAGATATATTATGCTTTGTTTAGAAGGTTAAATTGTGCTATGCATTGTTTTCTGTTACATTTTAACATGGTAGTTTTCAAATTTGGGTTGAAAGTCTTTGAGGGGCCACTGCGAGGGAGGGTTCCTAGGTATTGATAGCTGGGACTTCAGGCCCATCACCACTATTTCAGCCAGAACAACCTAATCTGTTTTACATAGGCTTTCATTGAAGAAAGGATTCTATGGCTTTTTTTTTTTAAGGGTGAAAATCACTGTTTTTTGCAACAGAGGCTGTAAGACTTATAAGAAGAGGTCAGTAGAGGTCAGTAGATGGACATCTAGGTAGTATTAGGATGATAACTGCAGAAAGTTTCAGGCAACCTGGAGACGCACAGTGACCAAACCTCTCGGCACTTCCAAGCAAATTCCTCACCAAGAAGAGAAATATTGTGATGGACTGGCTGCGCATGGACTTTGAGACCCTACTTGGTTGGAAAGAGGGGCTTAAAACTGCTTGTATTCAAGATGAAAAATACACTGTCCAAACCAAATAATTGGAGGGAGGGGATGTTATTGACATGACAGAGGGCTAAAGTCCTCCAAGTCCTCTCTTGGAACCAAAATGAGTGCACATGTGCAGATTTATGGAGACAATCATAAAGGGATTATGCAAGCCATGTGACAAGAGAAGGTTGACAGCTGTGATGTCAGAGGCAGTGAAATGCAGGATGTTCCTTAAATGGGCCACAAATTTTCTGCCAATATGTTTTTCTCCATCTGGAACAATTTCCTTCTTTTTTCAATTAACTAACCTCTACCTCTTCTTCAATAACTCGGTTCAAACACTGTCTGAAACAAGAAGCCCAATAAAATTTATATAGATGGACTTCTTTGTGATACTAACAGGACATAATTCTAGTCCATTTAAATACTGATTTACTTTTGTTCCCTTACACCTTAGCTTCTTAAAGGCAATGCACGACATCTAAATCTGCATTTCCAAAGTTTAGCACAGTAAGAACCTAATGTCTGTTGAATTAATAAATCCACAAGGCTTATATTAAGATCTCTTCAAAGTAATTCGGGTGGAATTCTTTACGGAATTCTCCTGATTCAGGGAAGTGTTTTACAGGGGAAAAAAAACATGACCATGATCAAGGAAGACGGGAGAAAGGAAAGATGTAGTATTTTGAGTTTGTGTGTGTGTGTGCGTGCGTGTCCGTGTGTAAAGAAAGTGAGGTAAGAAGTGATAAAAATGCCTCTCGAATAAGACATTAAGTGACTTGATTAAGGTATCTCAAATAAAGTGACAGATATAAGTCACAACCAATGTATTGGAATGTACGTGTTGGGGGCAGGGGAGAAATGACACAAACTTATTCAAGTTTTTTGCATAGTGAAACAACGACCTTCATGTTGACTGGCAAAACTAGCGTCCTGAACAAAAGATGCTCCCAGACAAAATGTCCAAGAACACCAAAGAAAACTTATCACAACACAACGGCGAGTGAGTTAAGTTTTTCCGCACGCTTCCAAAATTGCCTTCTGCCCTCTCCTGCTTTTGGTAAATCAAACCCACCCTTGCTCAAATCAGACAAAATATCTTAAAACACTTAAAACAAAAACACCGTGCCTTGAAATGCAAAGATGGGTCTTGGGCTGTGGACTGCGGTGAGTCCCTTCCTGGGACGCTGCGGTGAAGCTGACTCCCCAGTGTCTCCGGGGGGTTCCGATGGCACCGACTGCGCCGTGGGTGAGCAGAAGCCCCGGCGGGTTTCAGTAGCAGAGCCCAGACGCCCTCCTGCCGCCGCTTGGGCGGGACAGCGTCCCCAGGGCCCGGCGGAAGAGGAGGGGAAAGGCGGTCGCGAGGCCAGAATGGGAAGCCTTGGCGCCGGTAGCCCCCTAGCCCCACCTGGCTCGCAACCCGGAAGCAGATGCGAGCCACGCGGCGTGGCCGGCTTGCGGTTCCGGGTCGGGCCGCGCTGCGGACAGCGCTGCAGCCGGCGCTCGGCTCACAGTCGCAACGCCCCGCCCCCGCGCTCCGGACCTGGGCAGGCGGTGGCCGCTCGGCCGCTCCCGGGGCCACATGGCTGAGGGGGACGCAGGGAGCGACCAGAGGCAGGTGAGGTCCCGGCGGGGCGCCGACCTTTAGACTTGGCTCGGCCTCGCCTCACCGCCCCGGGCCTCCTCGGCCGAGGGGCCTCTGTCCGGGGCCGCCCCCGGTCTCGCCCGTACCGCCCGCGCCCGAGGCCGCGCCGTTCGCTCCGCCGCGTCCCATTGCCCCGGCGCTTGATCTCAGCCGATCGCTCTCGGGCCGGCCGCTTCCGGGCGTCGGCGCGCTGGGCCTGCCTCGGGCGCTGTCATCGTCAACCATCAGCACGCGACTGAGGAGCTCCCGGCCGGAGGCAGAAACCCGGGTTCTGCTCCCCGCCCTGTCCCCGCCGGGTCACCTTGGACAGGTCACTTAAGAACCGTTTCTGCTTTCGCAAAACGGGCAATAATAACACAGACCCTGGAGTCACTGAACCTTCCTCCTCTTGGCGTTGAGCTTTCCCCAGCGCGTGGCTCACGTGGGCGCTCTTAAAGCTTTTCCGAATGCGCTATGAGGACAAAATGCGACGATACAAAAAGTTGAATGTATACTTTGCTTCCCATTTTTACCTTTAGGTCCGGTTTTACTCTTCTTTAAGCCGAAACCAAAAGAGTAATTTCTGAAATGTTTCGAGGGTTTGATGACCAAAAACCCCAACAGCCGCCCAGCCTCGTGCCCAAATTCAAAACAAAAACAGCGAAGGAGATAGCCAGTAGTAATATAGGGCGAATATAATAAGTAGCAGTGCCACCAGGGAGTGGGGGCGTGGGGTTACCTTTTAAAAAGAAGGTGGAGCAGAGGAGTTAATGTTTATCCTTTCGCTTGTAAATCTCACTGCAGGATATGGGAGTGCATGTGTATTTTGGCTCAGTAGTGGTCAAAAGCACAGTGATGTAGTAGCAAGGCTGGTGCCAGTCATTGTAATCGTGTCTGGTACCCAGAGAGTAGAACATGGTGACCGGCTGCTGAGAACGTTTGGTATCGTTCATTCAGGGATCCTTCATCCAAGATGGTGGTGTTAAATACAAATACCTTATAAAGCAATAAGGAAAACTCAGGTTTTTAGGGTCGGTGCATTCTTTGACTTTTTTCCCCCCATCATCCTCTTTCAGAATGAGGAAATTGAAGCAATGGCAGCTATATATGGCGAGGAATGGTGTGTCATTGATGACTGTGCCAAAATATTTTGTATTAGAATTAGCGACGATATAGATGACCCCAAATGGACACTTTGCTTGCAGGTATTTTTGCCCTTCTCTACAGCCATTTTCCAGTTACAATGCTGACTCTTGTATGATTGACTGCTGTTGTATTCCTCTAATGATTATTCCTGTGTGACTTGTTCTGAATTGTCTTTTTGTTGTTGCCTTTTGTTAACGATTGATGATCTAAACATATGGGTAATTAAATCTGAGATCACTCTCAAGTAGTGCTTTCAGAGATAGTCTCAATCTTTTCTCTCCCAATTATTTTATTTATTTAAGTGTTCTTAATGTACCATTGGCAGACTTGAGTTTCACTTCCTTTCACTATCCTGTACGTGTAATAGAAGAGAGTCTAAACCTGGGAAGATGACTAACATTTAAGAGGAAGAATAGGTTAGTTATTTAGATGGTTCATAGAGTAGATACTCATTTCTTTGTCAGTTGGTAATTAGTTGTGGTTAGGATAAATGAAAACATCAGCTATGGCTTTCTATTTTAATGCTTATTCTTTGATGACTACCTATACTTCCAACATAAAAGATGCCAAATTGAGTTTTTGTCAGTATTTGTTTTTATAGTAATACTGATTTGAAAAGAAACGTGCATAGTTCTCTATTAAGTGTTAGCTATTTAATGTATTTAATAGTGTCTGGTAGGATTTTTTTTTTTAATTTCTTAAGAAAAATATCTGGAACATGTTATAATGCCGCTCTTTCATTTGGGGTTGGGGTATAATGCCCCTATTTCAGTTTTTCTTTTCCTTTTGTCTTTGTCCTCCCCACTTATTTTCTAATTTTCATTGCTTTTATACTTTCTCTGCAAATAATAATCTCCTTCTTAAAAGATTGGCATCATCTTAACAACATATTTAAGGCAGAAGCATAATATGAGGTGGGAATTCTCTCCTGAAATTTAACAAAACAATGGTTTTGTTTCTTAGTTTGGCAAGTTAGAAATCTGTCCAATGACTGGCTTTATGAATGTTATTTTTGAGCCATGATGAAGTATAAGCAGATTTGTTTTTAAACTGCTTTTTAGGTGATGCTACCGAATGAATACCCAGGTACAGCGCCACCTATTTATCAACTGAAGTAAGCTATATTTCTACATTTATATTTTTTAATAAAAAGATTATACTTTTCAAAGATTGTTTCTCTGTACTGTACATTGTGTTTATACAGACTACCTTATCAAAATGTATATAGAAATTAAAAACACCTTTTGGACTTGATGTAGAGCATTTAAATTTAAAAATTAAATTATGTAAAAACACTTCGAAGTTTGCCACTTAGTATAAAAGAGAATCAGAGGATCCACAGGGGGTAAAATAGCTACAGAATTGTCTTTAGAGACAGGGAGGGAAATCTTCCTCTTCAGACAACCTAGCAATCTAGAAACCTTGGCCTATAGAGTTGCTCCTAACCTGGTTCAGCTGACCTCGCCAGTTCCTTGACATGCCTCTGTGTAAGACAGCCTGCCTTCCAGGAATCGCCCATGGTGCTTGTGGTGCTTGACCTGCCCTTGTTGTGGAGGAGCCATCTCAGCAGCCCAAGTGCAGTCTTAATGAGTCGTGACCTGTTGATTGCCAGTAACCTTTGATCCACCTTGCCCGCTTGACCTACTAAGCTGTATAAACCTGTGCAGACAGAATTGCATTAAATCTCAATTACTAAAATTTTTACCTTCCAGTGGGATTGTCTTTTGTATGAGTGTTTTAAAACCATAGCGGTAAAATTTGCTATTACTCATGGTTCTGTAACTTTTCATTTTTATTGACAATGAAAGATATTATAGAATGCTTGTAAACATCTGTGCCCTTTTCAGAAAAAGTTGATTTTTATTTTTACAGTCATGTGGCAACTGACTTATTTGTTAGAGTTCTTGTTGTTGTTTTTCTTTTGCGTTACCTGGGCCTCTCACTGTTGTGGCCCCTCCCTTTGCGGAGCACAGGCTCCGGACGCGCAGGCTCAGCGGCCATGGTTCACGGGCCCAGCCACTCCGCGGCATGTGGTATCTTCCCGGACCGGGGCACGAACCCGTGTCCCTTGCATGAGCAGGCGGACTCTCAACCACTGCGCCACCAGGGAAGCCCTAAAGTTGTTTTTGAGACACCAGTTAGAAAAAATTGGGAAGTCCTGATAGTGTGGCAAATACTGTGAATCTGGAAATTTAGATTCTGGAACCTCTTCTGCCACTTAGGTAGACTAGGGCAGATTTATGATATCCTATGAACTCCCCTGTTTTTTAAGCCATATTTTAATTAAATAGTAATGGTGTTGGCTTCATCATGGTTTTGGGGGAGGAATAAATGAATTAATGCCAATGAAAGCATTTTGGAACTGTATCGATTTATACAACATAACATAACATTTTGATGAAAATAGAAAAATTTTTAAAGTTAAATAAAACCAGTTTGTGATTAATCAGTATTTTTTCTTTGAGATATAAACACAATCTTTGAATAATCTTCTTTATTTTGTTTTATTTAATCTTAGTGCTCCTTGGCTTCAAGGGCAAGAACGTGCAGATTTATCGAATAGCCTTGAGGAAATATATATGTAAGTGATGGATGATTAAAAAAAATTCTATGAGTGACTCTGTTGTGGGCCTTTGTTGGAATCATGATATGTTAGGGCCTTTTCTAAACTTTTTGTTAAGCTGCTTTTCCATTAACAAAAAGAATATACTTGAAAAATCCTTGAAAGATTGGTTGTATAATGTAATTTTATATATACATTTGATATGAATTCTGCTTAGAAACAGAAATACATTATTTAGAACTAATAGCTATAAAGACACTTAGCCAGCTTGTGAAAGTAAATTCAGAGATACTGCTCTTATTTTGCTATTTTCATAGGCTATGTTGAATGAAACTGGTAACAGCAGAATCCTAAGCATAATTATTCATTAAACTACTATATATTTTTAATGGTAACGTTCTTGTATTAGGCCGTAAGACTGAGAGTCTGTTGATATACTGTATTTTTCACTCTTTCATTCATTCAACAAATGCTCTGTGGCAGGCATTGTACTAGATCCTGGATACGCATAATTAGCAAAAACAGAAATGGTCCCTGTTTTCATTTAGAATTTGCAGGTAGGGGAGATATTACTCATAACATTGTAAAAATGGATGTCACACTGCAGCTGTGATAAGTACTGTAAAAGAAAGATATTAATATACAGTGCTAATTGAGTTTGTAAGAAGTGCTGACCCAGTCTAGGAGGTCAGGGATGACTTGTTTGACTTAAGAGCTGAGTTACTTAAGTGAAGATAACTCCAGTGATGGGCCACAGCATGTGCAAAGGCTCTCTGTCAATGAGTTTGGCACATGTCAAGATACAACGTAATGGTGGTATTAAGTGGGAAAAGAGAGGGGAGGAGAGAAGGGAACATGGAGGGAAAATGACCTAGTGAGGTAGGCAGGGGAAGTTATGGAGAGTCCTGTAGGCCATGTTGAGGATTTTTGTCTTTATCCTAAGACCTTTGAGAAGCAGAGAAGAGTTTGAAGTGGTGTGATGCCATGATAAGATTTTCATTTTGAAAACACCATTCTGTTTCTGGGTGAGAACTGATTGGAAGGGAGCAAGGATAGATGTGGGATATCAGGAGGCTAGTGAAGTAGTCCAGAGAAGATATTTCTTTGATTTGGGTTAATTTTAATGAGATACATTAATTTAGTACAACAAATAATGTTCTGGAACATCAGTTTTACTGTAATCCAGGAACTGGTAAGGATCGTCTTATATGTTGTAGGTGGCTACCCCATTTGGCACAGTAAGAGAACCCCGTTTGTATCTGTGGGATCTAGACCAGCTTTCTTTTCCTCACAGAATATTTAATTTAAAAATGCTGTGTCTTCATGGAATTGATTCTATTTGTTCCTTCCTAGAGGAAGTGTGGTCTTCCTTGAGTTCCTAGGTTTACACTTGACTCTGGAAGTAACCAAGAAATGGACATATCAATGGGAGAGGCCCCCATTTAGTGATTCCATCATCCTCAGCATATAAATATTACATGTTTTCTCAGTGAAATGTTTTCTGATACCTGACCCTGACCTTACTGGCCACTCCACCTTTTGTGCCCCCAACAAACTTCTTTCTGTAATCTTTTATTTATGCCTAGTTACCAATTTATCTCCCCCCTAAAGTAGAATAAGATAAATATTGCTCACCAAATATTGCTAATCATTGCTCACCAATGATGTCGTAATTATACATCTTACAGTCATTTTTCAGTTCTTATCTTACTTGACCTCTGTAACTTTTGGTGGTGTTGAACACTTTGTCTTCTTGAAAAATCTTCCAACACTGGCTTCCATCCTGTTAATCATATTCATCAATTAGATTTTTCTCCTATCTGTGCACAATGTCGTGCACTCTGAAATGGCTTCCCATCTGCCTTTTTTCTGCCCCAAAAGTGCCCCCCTTTATTAAGAGATACCCTCCTATAGGACACAGCTCGCTGTTCTCCCTAAGTACACTTGAGCTACTAGAGAATTAGGAAGGATCCGAAATAACAAAGGAGTTTGTTCTAAAGATAGGACATGGTTCATACTGTCTTGTTTATTAAAAACACTTGAAAATAACCCCAGTCCAACAGTAGTATTTTCACACATGTGGTCTAAATAGAAATATACATTCTGTTTTTAAAAGTTTTGTGTGACAACTTTTAATCATATTTTCCCATAAAATCCCAGCAGGGGGCAACAAGTGAAAAACACTATTAGTCATTGAAAATTAAACATTTTAAATGTATGGATATAGTTCTTAATGTTTATAGTTTCATTATGTTCTAAATATTGTAACATTATCAAGATTTTCATATTTATTTGGCATCATTTTGAATGATAAATTTTATTTTTGCCTAGATAAGAAGATGAACTATGTTTTTTCTTATGTGAGGAGGGATGAAGTCTGAAAACTAAGTCTTTCCAGTAAACATTTTTTGAGTATCTTCTATATGCTCACACTCTGTTAGGAGTTCGGAATTTAAAAATTAATATAGATTAATTGTGTACCAACACAATATAGTGACAATTACTGAGAGGTTTGGACCAAATGCTATTGTTTTTAGAGGTCTCTGGGCATGTGGTGAGGTTGTAAAGGAGGGTTCCATTTTGAAGGTGATCTTTGGGTGTGGTATTTGGCAGATGATCAGAGGGGGAGAGATTTTCTGATAGAAGGAACTGCATGAGCAAAATCATGTAGGTGTGAAGCAACCTGGCATCTTCAGAGTTCAGCAGATAGTTCAACATGCCAGGGATAGAAATTGAGGTAGGTGTAAGAAAAAAGAACCTGTAAGCTGGTAGGGAGTTTGGGCATTATCTTGTAGGCTGTAGGCATTTTAGGCAAGGGAGTGATGTAATGAGATTTGTGTGGCAGTGTGGAGGTTGGGCTGTGAAGAGTTTGAAGTGAGGGTCACCATAGGAAAAGCAGTCAGTAACTAGGAGGGAGATAGTGGAGACCTTTATTAAGGCAACAAGAATGCAAGAGAGAAGAACGGTCAGTTAAAGAAGTACTTAGGAACATAAACTAGGATTTGGTGATTGTGTAGATGTAGACTCATTTGCTTATCATACCTTATTTTTGTTTAAACATTTTACATATGGATATTTTGACTATATGAAAATAGTTTAATAAAACAAAAGGAAAATAACAGATTTAAAAATACTTTGAACATTATACTAATTGGTGTTAAGAGAAAATGAAAAGGATTAAAATTTTTTTAAATTTGAATTTATGATAGTCCATTTCAACACTATTTAATTTAAATCCAAGAAAATGATTAATTTCCCACAGCTCTTCACATTCTGATGTATCATGAAGTCTTAGGTTTGGAACTTGGAGAGTGAGACTTGTCAAAGCAGAAAGTGCACCAGACCAAATTAAACAGGCAAGGTAGACTTTCTTCAAGACTATTGCAACAGGGGAGAGAGGCAGAACTCAGTCTGAGCTCAACTTTCTGAAACAAAAGGCAATATGGTTTTTAAGGGCTGGGATGAGCTGTAGAAAAGTACTGGGGGATGCTGGGGGGAGGTTGATCAAGTGAGAGTGTCCAGCACATTAAGTTTCTTCCTGAGTTTGCAAGTGTGTTTCTCTGTGATTAGGCTATCTGTGTTTGCAAATTGTGGCTCATCAGGAGTTAGGCCCCTACCAGCCAACAGAGACTGGGAAATAGGGCACTGTCTTCCTTGATGACTACATTTCAAAAGAATGGCTCCCAGGTCCTTGAGAAAGACAATCCTAGGTTCTAACACTGACAGAACTTCTAAAAAGGTGTCCATAATTCCAGAGGAGCAAAGGAAGAATTTACAGTGACAAGTTTTGTAAAGAAAATGCTCTAAGAAGAGAGAGGTCAGGACCTAGAGTAAGGAAGCTCAGCCTGTCTGAAGTTTAGTCAAGCTGATGTTAAGGCTGTCTTTGTCAGGCTTCTGGAGTCAGTTTTTGAAATAGTGTGACCTCTTTCTCATCTGTAAAATGAGGATAAAAGAATAATATCATTGTAAGGATTAAGTGACATAATCCATGTAATGTATTTTAGCACTATATAATAGCAGCTCTCAATTTTGTTGTTCTTGTTAGAAGAATCATCTCATCCAGTTTTGTCATTTTGAAAATGAGATGATGGAAACTCAGATCAAGTGATTTGTCTAAGGTCACACAACTTAGTAGTACATTGTAGTGAATAGCTTTACCCTTAAGTCAACAAATATAAATATTGGAAAATTAAAGATACAAAAATTAGAGCCACAAGTAAAAAAAGAGTCACAAGTAACTTGACTTTTGATCATTCTGAATTGGATAATAGTTATTTAAGTGTATTTAATCGCAGTATATCTCAACTAAAATATCAGTTTTTAATCCAAGTTGATCTTTTATTCAATTTGAAAGAAATTTTGTTCTAGACTTTTTATATTCAGCTACTTTACCATAACTTAATTTCATAAATAAAAGCTTAGCATCTCACCCTATAATGAGTAGTTCTCAGATTTTGTACCCATTCTTAGGATTCAGCTGACTTCCTCAAGGACCATTGGGTGAGGGGAAGAAGGGCATAGGAGGGAAGACTACAGCTTCTGTCTGTTTCTGTGAGAGATTTCATTACAGCGAAGGCAAAAGTTTGAAAACCACCAAATCCTAGTCTGTAGTTAAAAGATATGAACAATCAACTATACTTGAATCAAAAAAAAAAAAAAGATATGAACAAACTATTGTCATGAGAGAAAACACAAATACAGCAGTAATAACAACAACAATAAAAACACCCAAACCACCATCAGTGATAAATTTGGGGGTCCAAGGGAACAAATAATTTAATTTTCATTTTCTTTAGGAAACCTTTCACATCCACTACAACTTCCTTAAAATGGATTTCAGTAAGTCTAGTTAAATACTAGGGAAGAAGGAAGCATTTAATAAATGATTATGGGCAGAGTGCTGTTGTATATTGTTCTGCAGGAAGCCATGGGCCAGAGGAGATGAAATTTGGAGTTAAGGTTTAATTTCTTTATTATTAGGAAAAATTACTTATTAATTGTGAAAATTCTTCCAAGGTGTTTTCCATCTCCCCTGCCCCCAATAGTCCCCTAACAACAATAACAACAAATCTGAATGTGAATATATATTCACAGAGGGATGATTTTCCTGTCTCAAAGGGTGGTTATGAATGAGGATTAAGTGAAGTAACAAAGCATTTTCTACGTCTTATATAGTAGGTGTTCAGTACACACTGGATATTAGTGCTTCTACTTTTGGTGATGATGATGTGATGAATTAAATAGAATGAGAGTAGGGGATGGAGAGAATTACATATAAAACCATACATTTGTAAGGATAATAACTAAACACTGAGACAGGGGACCCCGTTTTCTCATTCACTACCATACTCCCAGGGCTGCACATAATACTTGGTGTATAGGCAAGGCCCTTAAAGATCTGTTGAGTGAATTAAGATAGGTCCACTTGAAAAGAGACTACTTTTGTAAAGTAAGGCAAGATGCTGTAAATCTGTTTTATAGGTGAGGAAACTGAGACTCAGAGTTCAAGTGTCTTACTTGCCTAAGGACACAGCTGCTTGATAGGAGAGCAAAACGCAGTGGGCGACCTGAGCTTTGGAGTAAGTCTACATTCACTTTCTGGCTCTGGACTTCTTACTGCTTATTGTCTTAGACAAGTTAATTGATCTTTCTAGGTCTGCTTTCTCATCTGTACAATGGGGAAATAAAACCTACTCTATTAGACAATTATGAGCATTAAATGTGTTGATATATATAATGTACTTTGGGGCTTAGTATATACTCAATACATTTTACCTTTCTCTGTCTCTATACCTCTAAATCTTTTATTGAGAAGAGAGGATGGGGGTAGGAATTGTTTAAAAGAAACCCAACCAACATTCTCAGTTTTTTAAAACCTTTCCAATTGACTTTTGCTCTCTCTAAATAAGACACGTTGCCAAAGAACACGGAGGATTGTTTTAGTACTCAGGAGTTGTGGGTGAGATGGGAGGGTTTGAGGATACAGAATTATTTGAAAACAGTGTTGTTTTCTTCTGTAATCTTGTTTTGAAAGTTTCCTTTGGGTGCTGATGAGTGGTGATAAAAAGATGATGGTTTCAAGAGCAACTGTTAGAGGAAGGAGGTAAGGTGTTATGAAGTAGTATGATGATTTCTTTAAACACACTTATTAAAACTTATCTAAAATTAGTGTCATCTCCTAAAGAGTAGACACTTGGGCCTTTATTTTATTGCTGTTGCCATCATTTAACATAATGCTATGGACATGAACTATGACATGTTCTTTTTCTCAGTGAGCCTTTGAGATGGATTTAATTATCTGAGGCAGCCAGACAGCTATTTGGAACCAAAATGAATCAATTTGGTCAATAGAATATTTTGTCCAAAACAAAATAAGAATATAAAGTTTTCCATTGATTGTCTTTTAAGTCTTGTAAATTGGCTTTCTGAGGGAGTTTCTCAAATGCTTTGTATTCTTATTTGTTGAAATAAGTACATTAAAAAAGTGGTTTGAAATTGTTCAAAAAGTTTAGAAAAGCAAGCAATGACTGGGCATCAATACTACAATTATATTCACTGACAGAAACTAAATCATATTTATATCTATCTTAATTCATCCAGTTCAAGTTCAGAAATTTTCTTTCCCCTTTTTGGTTGCAACTCTTCTACTTATTTTAAGTGAGCAATGTTAATTTTAATTTGGGAGCCAGTTGGAATTTTTAATGTTGATGTATTAAATATTCATCCACAAATCTTAGTAAATTGCATGTTTTTATAAATTCCTCTTTAAAAGGCATGGCTAGGGAATTCCCTGGTGGTTCCGTGGTTAAGACTCACCTCTTTCACTGCAAGGGCCTGGGTTCAGTCCCTGGTCGGGGAACTAAGATCCCACAAGCTGCACGGTACAGCAACCCCACTCCAAAAAAAGGCACGGCTAGATTGCATATAATTTCTTAGATTGTAAATATGTCTATATTTTCTTGAATTTGAGAAGGAAATTTTGTTAACACCTTTATTGGAGTATAATTGCTTTACAATGGTGTGTTAGTTTCTGCTTTACAACAAAGTGAATCAGTTATACATATACATATGTTCCCATATCTCTTCCCTCTTGCGTCTCCCTCCCTCCCACCCTCCCTATCCCACCCCTCTAGGTGGTCACAAAGCACCGAGCTGATCTCCCTGTGCTATGCGGCTGCTTCCCACTAGCTATCTATTTTACATTTGGTAGTGTATATATGTCCATGCCACTGAGAAGGAAATTTTTAATAATAGTTTTTTCCCCTGAATTTTGTTTAGACAGAATATTGGTGAAAGTATTCTTTACCTGTGGGTGGAGAAAATAAGAGATGTCCTAATACAAAAATCTCAGATGACAGAACCAGGTAGGTTTGCTCTTTTAATTTACAGTAATTAAATTTTCATGTAGATATTTTCATTGAAACTTTTAATGATAATCTGTATGCTGTTTTATGTTTTTATATGATAAAATATGTTTCTCTGGAAAGTTCTTTACTCATGTAAATATGGTTATTTCTTTCTATAAGCTTTAGCCTCCTTGGTTTCATATTACTATAAATTCTTGTAGAAATAGATTTTTATGGTTAAAGAACTTGGGTCAAAAATCTTTGCTTTCTTTGACTATTGTTATGGTAATATGAACCATGTAACATTCTTCATGAATTATTGGACTATGTAAGTTAGACATTAGCTTCAAATGAGTGTAGTGTTTATAGAAAAAGAACTTTGGAAAACACACTGACCAGTATTTAAGATATAAAAATTGACTTTGAAAGTTGATTTTTTAATTGAGATAGAATTCACATACCATGATTATTCACTCTTTAAAATGTATAATTCAGTGTTTTTTAGTTTATTCCAAAGTTATGTAACCATCACCACTATATAATTTCAGGACATTTGAAAATTGATATTTTGCTCTATTATTATAGTTTTATTGACTCTTAATATACAACAACATAGAAAATTCTTATGTTTTCTATTTACTTTGCTAGTCTGTTCCAGTTACTACAAAAGCCCTTTGGAGAGGAAAATTACTAAGCCTGATTTTATTTCCAAATAGAGTTTTATTATTATCACTGATAGAATTATTTTCAATTTGGGGAGAAGAGGGATTAAAAAAAAAAAAAAAACCCAATAGTCTATTTACTAATTCTTAGAAGGTTATTTACACGGAACCAATTTTTAAGGATTCCCTTACCAAAATCAGGATAGATTTAAAGTTGATAGAAATATATATTTTTTCAGAACATTTTACTATTTTTCTATAGAAGCAAATGTTTTTACTCCTTCCATTAAAATCAAAGAGATAAATGGTCTGAAGATATTCTGATCATGGGACTATATGTTTTGAAGTATTTTCCTTGACTTTTTATGATTCATGTTCTGATTTTGCAGCATTTCAAGGCATCTGAGAAGTTTTGAAACCTCAAAACAAAAATTGAGTTTTGCCAATCCACCATTCTAGAGTGTGGGATAATTGCAAAAATGGGATATAAGCAAAAATTTAGGACTCCAAAAAGCTTGGAATCACTGAACTATTAGGAAATTTTTTAAATTATTGATCTTAAAATGGTATTTTCCCTTTCCCACCTATATCTATAATTTAGTTTAGCCACACTTCAGACTTTCGAGTTATTGATTTAGGTTGTATAATTTATAATTTGAAAAAATTTTGTTTGGAATTTTTTAATTAGAAATTTTCTAGACTTCATATTAAAACGGAAGGTTTAATAATTCTGAAGAATGCATAAGGGTGTAAGCTAGTGATCGGGATATCTCATGAGAATTTTCTTCTCCAGGGTACCCACTTGACAAGTAATTTATTTTTATTTTACTATTAATCTTCAGTACATATATATTCTTTATTATTTCATTTTTTCTACTATAGAAATGTGAAATTTTTAAAAAATTTATTTATTTTATTTATTTATTTTTGGCCACATTGGGTCTTCATTGCTGCGCACGGGCTTTCTCTGGTTGCAGCGAGTGGGGGCTACTCGTTGTTGCGGTGCACGGGCTTCTCATTGTGGTGGCTTCTCTTTTTT
Organism: Physeter macrocephalus; assembly: GCF_002837175.3. Taxonomy (NCBI): domain Eukaryota; kingdom Metazoa; phylum Chordata; class Mammalia; order Artiodactyla; family Physeteridae; genus Physeter; species Physeter macrocephalus. Next base: position 38,350,798 of record NC_041232.1, read on the forward strand.
TTTTTTTTTTTTTTAAATTATTTATTTATTTTTGGCTGTGTTGGGTCTTTGTTCTGTGCGTGGGCTTTCTCCAGTTGCGGCGAGTGGGGGCCACTCTTCATCGCGGTGCGCGGGCCTCTCACTGTCGCGGCCTCTCCCGTTGCAGAGCACAGGCTCCAGACGCGCAGGCTTAGTAGTTATGGCTCACGGGCCTAGCCGCTCCGCGGCATGTGGGATCTTCCTGGACCGAGGCACGAACCCGTGTGCCCTGCACTGGCAGGCGGATTCTTAACCACTGTGTCACCAGGGAAGCCCGTGGTGGCTTCTCTTGATGTGGAACATGGGCTCTAGGCGTGAGGGCTCAGTAGTTGCAGCTCGCGGGCACTAAAGTGCAGGCTCAGTAGTTGTGGCATACGGGCTTAGTTGCTCCACGGTATGGGGGATCTTCCCGGACCAGGGCTCGAACCCGTGTCCCCTGCATAGGCAGGTGGATTTTTAACCACTGCGCCAGCAAGGAAACCCCAGGAATGTTAAATCTTGAAGTAATTATATACTATTTACACTTTTAAAAAATTCTGAACTAATTTTAGACTTACAGAAAAGTTGCAAAAATAGTAGAAATAGGGGCTTCCCTGTGGCACAGTGGCTGAGAGTCCGCCTGCCGATGCAGGGAATATGGGTTTGTGCCCCGGTCCGGGAGGATCCCATGTGCCGCGGAGCAGCTGGGCCCGTGAGCCATGGCCGCTGAGCCTGCACGTCTGGAGCCTGTGCTCCGCAACGGGAGAGGCCACAGCAGTGAGTGAGAGGCCCGCGTACCGCAAAAAAAAAAAATAGTAGAAATAGCTGTTATATCCCTCACCCTGCTTTCCCTAGTAACATCTTACATAACCGTATTATAATTATAAAGAACAGAAAACAAACATTGGTATAATAGTAACTAAACTAAAGAGCTTATTCAGATTTCACTAAGTTTTCCACTAATGTTCTTTCTGCTGTTCTAGAATCCTGTCTAGGGTTCTTTGTTGCATTTAGTTGTTATTTCTCCTTACTCCCTTTTAGTCTATAAATAGTTCCCCAGTCTTTGCTTCACTTTTTTTTACCTTTCATGACCTGACACTATTTTGTGGAATGTCCCTCAATTTGAATTTGTCCATTGTTTTCTCATGATTGGAGTAAGATTAGGCATTTTGGCAAGAATATCATAGAAATGATATTGTATCCTTCACAGTGTATTATATTAAGGAGCTAATGATATCAATATGCTTTATTAATGGTGATATTTACCTTGATCCCTTGGTTAAGGTTGTATCTGCCAAATGTTTCCACTGTAAAGTTACTGTATTAATCAAGCGTTCTCCAGAGAAACAGACCAATAAGATGTGTGTGTGTGTGTGTGTGTGTGTGTGTGTGTATTATAAAGAGAGAGGAGGAGGGAAGGAATGGTTGAGGGGGGAGAAGGAGGGAGAGAGAGAGGGTTTGATTGATTTTAAGGAATTGGCTCACGAGATTATGGACACTAGCAAGTCCAAACTCTGCAAGGTAGGCTGACAGCCTGGAGACATAGGGAAGGAATTATATTGCAACTCAAGTCTGAAGGTTGTATGTTGGCAGAATTCCCTCCTTCTCTGGGGAGGTCAGTCCTTTTTCTTTTAAGATCTTAACTGGAATCTCACTTGCATTATGGAGGGCAATCTGCTTTACCCAAAGTCAACTGATTTGAATGTGAATTCCATCCAAGAAATACCTTTACAGAAACATCTAGAATAGTGTTTGACCAAATATCTGTGTACCATGGCCTAGCCAGGTTGATATATAAAATTATCAGTTACTGTCTTTCCCTTTGTAGTTGATAAGTATCTTGGGGGAGATACTTTGAGGCTATGCTAATACCCTATTCCTCCTTAAACTTTAACCTACTGATTTTAGTATCCATTAGTGTATCTTATCAACAATATTTGTAAACAATATGGTGTTGTAACAATATGGTGATTTTCATTTCCTTCTTTCCTTCTTGCTATGATTAATTGGAATTCTATTCTGAGAACAAGATGTCTCTTTTCCACATTTATTTATTTGATTACTTATATTAGTATGAACTCATTTTATTTCATGAGTTAAAATTCCATACTGTCATTATTTTGTTGCTCAAATTGTTCCAGGTTTGGCCTTTAGGAGAGCTCTCAGGTAGGCTCCTGTGTTCTTTTTATAAGCTTCCATTGTTTTTTGAACATTTCTTTACTTTCTGGAATCACAAGATATTCCAGGCTCATTTTGTATTTTCCTTGTCCCAACCCTGGAGTCAACCACTTCTTGTAGGAGCCCTGGTTCCTTCTGTTGAAGACTGGTGTTTAGAGACCAAGACTAATGGTTTTTTAGTGTAATTTCTTACTGTCTTATGATCACTCATCATGTCTCATATCCACATAGGCCCAGACGTAAAGAAGAAAACTGAAGAGGAAGATATTGAATGTGAAGATGATCTCATTTTAGCATGTCAACCAGAAAATCCAGTTAAAGCATTGGATTTTGATGTCAGTGAAAATCCAACAGGTATAATGTTATTAGTTTATTTTGAGGAAAGTGGGATGGTAGCATTATGAATGGAATTTCTATACCATTTGGAATGGTATAGAAATTTAGTAAACTCACATTTTAGGAAATTCTTATTAATTTGTAGAGAATTGGGTTATTTTTTTCCCATCTCCTGGCCATTTTGGTGTTTGCTAGGTCTATCAGAATGGTGAGGAAAAAAATAGAAATTTACTTTTTTCTTTTTTTTTGCTATTTATCTAGAGTTTTGAATTAGTGGTGAGAGAAATTGAAACTAAGAAAAGCTGTGTTAATATTTTCAGTTCACATCCTGCTTTTATATTTTTACTTTGAAATCCTTAGCTGTCTACTGATAGCTCAGAGTTAAATTTTAGTCTTTGCTCACAAATATAAATACAATAATTGAAGGTACAACCACTGAATTAAAGCTAGTGAAATGCCTTTAGGATTTTAGTTTTTGCTTAAGCAAATTTGTTCCATGATAAAGTAGTATTCAGCTTATGGATAGGTTGATGTGATAAATCAGCTCTATATTTCTATCAGAAAGTATGTTCCATTTTAGTATTTTAAAATTTTGAATGATATAGTCAGTTTCCTCAAGTCTCTTACAAAAACATGATAGACCAGAGGGAATGTTCATTCTCTTTGAAGATAGGGAGTTCCCTATGCCATTATACAGTAGCTTTTAAACAGTAAATGAAAATTTAAAATTCTTGCATAGTGTCTCAGGATTAGTGGAAGGGGACAAAGAAGCCATGAATGAGTGGGGAAGAACACCCAGGATACCTGCTCCTATTTCACTCTAAGTAGTTCCCATTTTATTCATACACATATTTGCAGATTTGGCATAGGATGTCTTTTGGGAAAGAAAATCCACTATTAAAAGAAAAAGAGTGAAAATCATAGTCATAATAAATCGCATCCAGTTCCTATTGACCTTAGTAGTGTACTAGTGCAGTGGTCACAGTCTGTTCAAGAAGAGAACATTGCTGGGGGAAGGAAGAACATCCTGCATAAACCTGGCTTCTCGTCCTAGTCCTGCCACAAACCAGTGCAGTGATTTTTGGCAAGTTATTTAAAGTGCTCCAGAAATATTTTTACACATGTTACTTGAAGTGTTTCATCATTTATAAAGCAAACTGACTTGGTAAGATTCAACAGATCAGTGAATAGAAATAGAAAAAAATTAAATTCTTTTTTTCTGATTAACTTTTCATCCTAAATGAGGCAGATGCAGCAGCTAGGATGGTTGGTAAGTTTCTCATCTAAGTTAAGGGTAAAATTAATGGTTCTTAAGCTTGTTTAAAAGGCAGAATAACTGGAAATCACAGTACTCGATGGAATACCAATTTGGTGTACTATTGATACATTTAATTCAATCCTATGAAGTAGGAACAGTTTTATTAGCAGAAGACATTATATTACAGCTATACAAAATAAAGTCATAGATTTCCCAACCCAGAGGTCCATCAGCAGTAAAATGAATAAATACTCCATATTAGCAGCTGTCAATCTTTTTGGTCTCAGGACCCCTTTTTACTCTTAAAAATTAGATGTTATACCAACTTATACAACTGAAATAGTCCAGGATTTGAGTCCCAACCTACCATTTCCACTGGGTGACCTTAGCAAGTGAAAACCATTTATAAGTCAAGTAGTTTTATCTTAATGTACAATATATTAGGAAACTTTTTACTTAAAATTATAATTAAATTTTAATAGACAACCAGTATTTGTTATTTGAGTTGATTTGCCATATAATTTACATCTCTTTCCCAACTCCCCCCACTATACCATTGCCAATTTTTCAGTATTTGAATGTAAGAATTTAAAATATAAAAGTAATATAATTCTTTAAATTTATAGAAATAGAAGAATTACCTCCGATTGATCATGGCATTCCTATCACAGACCGAAGAAGTACTTTTCAGGCACACTTGGCTCCAGTAGTTTGTCCCAAACAGGTAAACTTACTGTGTCCAGTTCACTTTGATGTTGTTTTACCAAAGTAATTCAAGCAAATGGTTTTGCAATAATATCTTTGTTTTTACTATTATGTTTAATTTTCATGCAAGATAAAAATTATTTGCTAATTTTCTACTTCCACATTATTGGGAATCATGGAATATTTGTTTCTGTTTATCACTGCTTTCAAAATTGTATACAGACTGATTAGGGCTTAACTCTCCAATGGATTTTCAAAGAAGAAAAACCCATTGTGGTGGTGTAGAAAATTATGATGCTTAAGCTTGTTGAAAAATTATTTGTCTTATCATGTGGGAGTTCTATAAAACCTAGCCTGTTCTACTGTTGCCCGAGTAAGGGGACAGTGGACAGACTGGTTGAGCCCAGTCTTCCCAACCTGAATTCCTTTTCCTTTCTGCTTCCTGATTTTAGGTGGCCTGATATCCACCAAAGGATATTATATGGGAAAATCTTCAGTCAAAAATAGTATTACTAGGTCTTTGTCTTTCTCAGTCTCTTTTCAGCAGAATCATTTTCTTCTTCCTTGCTGCTATAATCTAGCCTAAACTTTATTAATGTAAGAGACAATTTCAGTACACCTATAAAGTTAAATTAACCAGAAAAGTCTTAGTAGCTTAGCATAGGTTTTAAGCATTGGTCTCTTCCCTTTGGTCTCTCCAAATTCTTCTAAAGCCCTGACCTATAGGAATACACTTTTTTGCACCAGGCTGCCTTTTCACTCTCTTTTAGTCTCTGGAAGAGGAAGTTCTTTCCTTCATTGATTTGTGGTCAAAATAACAGATTTTGGTGCAAGCTTCTGGGCTTTTCTCTCAGGAACCCTATTTTGCCCTTGGCCATTGCTCATAATCTTGTTGCCAGGGTCCTCCTTAGACATTCCATTCTGAATCTCTCCATACTGGATCCTTTTTCCATTTCTGATTGTAGTCACTTAGACTTACAGGATCATAATTTGTGAGAGCTGAAATAAATCTGAGAGGTCAGTGTCTACTTTACTGATCAGGAATCTGGGAGTCTGAGAAGCACAATTTCTGATCCAAATTGGTCTCTGTATCTCCAGCTTAGTCTTCCTTACTTCCAGTATTTCTTCTATGCCCCTTGCCAACTACCTTTCTAAAAGATCTGACCACGTGTCACTCCTCCCCCACATAGCCAATAATCTTTGCTGATTTCCATTGGCTACAAGGAAAAAATCTAAACACATTATACAAGGACCTTTGTGATAAGACCCTACTTTAATCATTCTGATACATCTTCTATCATCTCATTCATACTCTAAGGTAGAGCTACATAAAACTATTGGTCACTTCCTGAACCTTTCTCTTTTATGTCCCTGCTAAGGTTGACAGATAAAATACAGAATAGCTAGCTAAAATTGGAATTTCAGATAAACTTTATTGCATAGGCTATACTTATAATAAAAAAATTTGTGGTTTATCTGAACTTCCAATTTAACTAAGCATCGTTTATTTCTGCTTACTAAATCTGGTACGTTTGTACATGCTGTTTCCTCCAAATGGAATGGCTTCTTCTTGCCCCACCCCACTCTTCCATTTTGATGCAGAACTGTCACTTATCTTTCAAGACCTGGACCTTGTTACCTCTTCTATGAACCTTATTTGACTCCCAGAGAGTTTTGGTTTTATAACATTTGGAACATACCATTATTCTGTACCTGTCACTTTGGTAAGTTTTCAGAGCTCATTTCTAGAAATTCTTATATTTTCGTTTAAATTTCTCTATACAGTATGGGGAAAATTTCTTATATACAAGTACCTTGGACATGGTTACTGCTTAGATATTTGTTGATAACTGGTGGTCAGAAATACCAGGTCTATCATTTTTGTACCAATTAGAGTACCAGTGTTTGCCCCTAAAATGAGGAGAAAATTTTGGAAATGGCTTTTTCAGAATGTAGTTGAGTCTAAATAAGTCTTGTTAATTTCACTACAATAGTATATACATCAATATGCTTTAAGGTTTTTTTTAGCATTTATTTACAGAGCAAATTAAAAGTATACATTAGTTTATTTACATTACTGCTGTTTTTAAGGTGAAAATGGTTCTTGCCAAATTGTATGAGAATAAGAAAATTTCTAGTGCCACCCACAACATCTATGCATACCGGTAAGTGATCATCACAATTTTAGGAATGTGCAATTTGTAAAAAATGGGGGAAGGGACTTCCCTGGTGGCGCAGTTAAGACTCTGCGCTCCCAATGCAGGGGGCCTGGGTTCAATCCCTACTCAGGGAACTAGATCCCACATGCATGCCTCAACTGAGAGTTCGCATGCCACAACTAACGAGCCTGCGAGCCGCAACTAAGGAGCTCGCCTGCCACAACTAAGACCCAGTGCAACCAAATAAATAAATATTAAAAAAAAAAATGGGGAAAACTGATGCATAATTTAAAAAAACAACAACTATTATATTTTTTTTTCCACTGTAAAAGTAATAATCATGTGTGGAATATTTGGAAATGGCAGAAAAAAAGAATCAGGAAAAGTTAACCATTTTCTGCCATTAAATGTAACTGATGTTGTGAAATATTTTCTTTTTTAATCTTTTCAATGCTTTATTCTAGTATCAAAATTTCTCCTTAATGTAACAAAAGCATTTTTCCATGTTATAATTGCTTTATAAACATTATTTTAATGGCTGTATAATATTTGTTTGAGGCTCCATACCACAATTTTTTTAACCATTTCCTTTTTGTTTTAGTTTTTCATTTTTTCTAAGTATTATAAAGAATAGTCCCATGAACATCTTTGTGTACTTTTTGCATTATTTCCTCAGGATAGGTTCTGGTTGTTTCATATTCTTTTTTGAAATGAAACAGAAGTATAATTAAAAAGGAAAAAAGAATAGATTCCTAGAAATAGAATTATCAAAAAGTATGAACATTATTTAAACTCTTGATACATACTGCCAAATTTTTTCTAACGTTTTTCTTTTAAACTAATTTATGCAGTGAATTAAGACTGCTTCTTTCACTACATGTCTTTTAGTTTTGAGTATGAAGGTTTAATAGAAATCTGCTGATTTGTTAGTAAAGAGATGAAGGGTATATTTTTTAAATATGCAAATTAGTACAGACTTACAGAACATAGTTTAGGACTAAAATAAATCAGAATATAGACATAGGAATTTCGTGCAAATTTAAAATGTGATTCAGACTATTTGTAAAATCTAGGCTATCTAAAACTCAAAATCTCAAAAAAATTTCTCACTTTGGATAGGTGAGTTTTTAATATTACTAAGTCACATCCCTTTAAGTACCCAATCTTACCAATAAAACTATTTATTATATAATTCCCTACTTATTAGAGTATCACTACACAGAATTTTGGTGTTTTCTTAGTGAGTTAGGGTCATCAGTATAAAAATGAGGGATTAGACTGTGCTTGGTCTCAGTGATTAGAATGTGCTGTAAAAGTATTAATAGGTACTATTCATTCGTCCCACGTGTTTGTTGAGGGCCTGCTCTGTGTCATGTGCTTTACATAAGTTAAATCTAATTATTTCAGCAACTGTGCCACTGTAAAAAGTTTAACTTTTTCAAAATCACATAGTCGTTAAGTAGTAGAGCTGAATTTGAGAATCTAATTTCATTTATCTCTATCTTATTCCTACATGGCCATGTTGGCTGCACCTTCAGCAGTTCCTGGACATGATATTGATCTTAAGTTATCAAAAAGTTAAATAATGTGCCGGATACTCTTTTTCAGGCCCCAGATTTTTGTTTTTTTAGGTACTTGAGCATTTTTGCTTATTAATGGGTGATCAGTTGTCACTTCTTACAGATGTCAGCATGACTGCATGTAGCAGCCCCTCCAACTCACCCCCTTATATAATTGATGCTTGGGAATGAAGGAGCTTAGCTTGTCAGAATTGTGTGTCAGATAACAATAAAAAGGCATAAAGTGGAGGCTTGAAGGACTCCACTGGGAGTTAAAGAAATAACCTTTATTTGGTACATGGACTTTGTGTTGTGTATTTTGAATGCTTAGGGTCCTTTTAAGGTTACTTCCTGGTTCTGGGGCTGTGTTCCTGCTTTGGAGTTATGGGGCACTCTTCAGGCTACTGGTAAACACAGCTATCGGATGCTGCATCATTATCTTCCTGGCATGTGAGGAAAGGGTTAGTGAAAATGACCATGGTATTTCCTTTTTTTTTTAAACCTAACAGTACTGATTTATATAGTCAGATTTCTTCATTTGTTCTATAAAGTCAACCCCAGAATCCTTTTTGCCTTAAATTTGCCATATAAAATTTTGTTTAATAGTACTAACTTTCTTTTCTTCAAATGAGGCCAACTCTAAATAATAGTAGAGCTTGGTCATAGTAGGTGGGCAGTAAATATATACTGAGTGAATGAATGAATAGATGGTTTGGTGGATGGAAAGATGAATGAATGAATAGGATTGCTATAATAAAATTAATATAATTGACTTAGGTATATTGATAAGGTAGTATTTGGCTTTTTATCAGCATAACTGGAAAGATATCTTTGCTATATTTGCCTAGTTCTAGATGGTACCATTTGTAGGGGCCTAAAAAATACACTAGATGGCATACCTTAACTGGCACTGTTTTCTTTTTATAGCTCACACTTATTTGCCAAGCTAATTCATCTACAATGTAGCCCATGCTAACTTTCTAGATAATTTAAATGGGTAAAAATACCATGATTTATCTCTGATATTGATAACTATCCAGGAGGAAATAACAGAGAAAAATAAATCTTATAATTCTTAGAATGGGGAAGATAGATAAATGCTTGGTGGCTAGAATAAGATGTTAGGAAAGTATAAAATATTAACTTATGTTGGTTTTATCACCTCCATCTTTTTTATATACCTTTTGTCTCTTTCACTGGAGTTTAGGCTCTTTGATGACAGGAGTACACCACTTATTTCTTTTATACCATTTCATAGCACCTATTTTGTGCCTATAATGCTTATATACAGTTTATTCTCAGTAAATGTTTTTTAGTGACTATTCTCTATAATCTCAGCTTCAAGATTAAATGAAGTGGAGGAAGTGTCAGATGTGTAAACTCACCTTCCCATAATTGTAGCATTTCTGATTTAAAGGAGGTACCCTTGATTCTTAGCTTTCCAAAATATAAAAAGTTAAGTATACTGGATAGGAAATCGTCAGTGAAAATATAGCTAATTTATAGTTCAGTAAAGATTTTTTTTAAACAAGTATGCTGATTTTGGAAGTAAATTGATGGCAGCAAATATGAAGGAGTAACTTTTATTATTGAATACAATATTTCAAGGTTTTAAAGTGTAACACTGTCACGTGTATTTCTAGAATATATTGTGAGGATAAACAGACCTTCTTACAGGACTGTGAGGATGACGGGGAAACAGCAGCTGGGGGGCGTCTTCTCCACCTCATGGAGGTGAGTGTGAGTTAAACCCTGTTAATCCTGTTCTGTGAACCATAAAATTTCTCAACAAAATTCATTCCTAAGTTCCATTTAGGAATAAGTAAATCATTTAGACTATATTACATGAGATAATTTGGTTTTATTAGTAGTTAGTTTTTAAACATCGATAGATAATTTTAACTGCTGGATGTGGGGCAGAAAGCAAAAAGTTAATAACGAGTGCTGTGCTTTCAAGCTCTTTCAGTCCGTAGACAATAGAAGATTATCTTCAGCTCTGGAAAAACTTATCCTTTTCGTTTCATGACAATTTCCTTTCCTCTATTTTCTCTGTTCTGTCTTTGCAGAACTCCTGTTAGTTGGATATTGTACTTCTGGATAGATCCAGAATGTTTCTTTTTTTATTAAGTTGTCCATCTCATTGCCTTATGGTCTAAGACATTTTCTTGACCGTCTTCCAAAATTTCTATCAAATTAAAATTTTTTTTAGCAACCATGTATTTAATTTTCAAGAGTTCTTTCTTGTTCTCTGTTTTTCCCTTTTCATAGTGTGCTGTTCTGCTTTTATGGATACAATATCTTCTAAAATTTTTCTGAGTATACTAATTAGAGTTTCTTTTTTTAGATGTTTTCTTCCTTAAATTTTTCCTGGTCCATTTTAGTTTGTTTATCTTGTCCTTTCTCTTTCATGCTGCTGGATTTTCTTCATCTGTCTGGTGATCATTGATTGTTCATTAATTTTAAGAATGGATTGTTTTTTCCCTAAGGTAGTTGCTATAGTTTCTTCTGCTATTGTATGTGGAGGTTTGTTTTCTAACCAGGCCCTTTCCTTGATAGAAACTTTGTGGGGGTCAGGCCTGTAGACTGGTGGGCTTCACGTTAAGGGCAGCATTTGACAAATGTCAAACTGAGGAAGACCTTACTGGTAGGCACGAGTGATTACTCATGCAGCCCCAGTTCTCTCTAGCTGTTTTGTTCAGAAGCAGGTTTTGTGTTGCTGTTTGACCTAGGGGTAAAAAACTGCCTAAGCTAAGCTATTCTGGTTGAAGTCACCAAGAACTGGAATCCCACTGCATGATCTCCCCTTCACTCTGCCTGGTGGTCCCCAAGTTTGCAATTCAGGGACACTGTGGAGCACAGTGTTTGTTTTCCAAATTCCCTTCTCATTCTAACATTCTGTCCCCTGAATTGTTATAAATTGCTCTCTGCTTACTCATGGTTCTGCCATTAAAGTCGGGGAAATTTTATGTGCAATTTTATGTATGGGTTTTTGCATTTTCCTTTAAAACTCACATCTGTACCTGTCTATATTTGTATGTAATTATGCTTCTGAAAATAACAGATTTTGAATGTGAGAAATGTCATGGTGGTGGTATCACGCTGGTATGGAGGGATTTTGCTAGGACCAGATCGCTTCAAACATATCAACAACTGTGCCAGAAACATTCTAGTAGAGAAGAACTACACAAGTTCACCGGTAAGTGGTTACTGATATTATATCTAGAGAGTTTCTCACCACTGCCTGTGAAATTTAAAAAGAAAAAAAGAAAAAGAAAATTAAGAGTGAAGCAGAACGAGTGAGGTGCATTAGAAAAACCTTTGGACTAGGAAACTGGAAGCTTAGGTTTTAGTCAGAACAGTGTGATTGACCAGTTGTGTGACCATGGGAGGATCACATCATCTCTTCAAACCTTAATTTTGTAGATTCATGGAGTTTTATAAAAACCTTAAAGACCAGTTGGTTTCCACTCCCTAAAATTGAGACCCATAGAAGTTATAGCTAATGTTACAGTGAACTGGATAGTCTTTAAACATCTATAAAATTCTAACATTCTCTGTTAGTGTCAAAGTGTATCCCCTTTCCCCTGGCATGCCTTTAGATGCCTTCTTCCTTTATACTTCGAGTTTTTTTGTCTCGTATTTCAGATATGTTCATATCTATTTTATTTAAACTTTGCTGCCTTACTTTGGAAAATGAACAGTGGATTAAATAGTATTGAGAGGAACTCCCTGGCTGTCCAGTGGTTAGGACTTTGCACTTCCACTGCAGGAGGCATGGGTTCAATCCCTGGTGAGGGAAGTAAGATCCCACAGGCCACACGGTGTGGCCAAAAAAAAAAAAAAATACACACACACAAAAAAATAATTTAAAAAATAAACTTATAAATAATATTGAAATTACTCAAACATTAATCTGTTAGATAACTGAGATAAATGAGTGTTTTCTTTGATTATCCTCGATTGTTTTGGAAATATTAAAATAGACTATAAATGAAAGAGCCCTGTAAAACAGAAAGATGGTACATATGGAAGTAATTATACTTTCACTATTATACATATTCTATATGACTAGATTTAAGAGTCCTAAGCTAGTACCTTCATATAAATGTAGGAAGATACTACATTGATTTATGTCTTTTTCAGGAGGAATCATCTAAGACTTTGGGAAGGAACAAAAAAGTAAGAAAAGACAAGAAGAGGAGTGAACATTAATACCTGAAAGTGTTTGAAAGGTCAATTTGCCTATAATCATATACAAATTCCACAGTCATCAAGGAATATGTTGTGCAGAGAAAGAATCCTGGACTGTTCAAGTCAGCCAATTCATTGTGGACACCAATATTAATCTTTTCTTCTTTGGTTATATCATCTGCCAAAAATAGAGAACTTGTGATTATTTTCATGAGTGTTTCAGGCTGATTAAGAAGGATTAATTTGAACTTAATCACCACTTTATATAATTTTAGGAAGGTAACAGTTGCCCAGGGCAGTACCTGAATTAACTGTCCATTTCATTACATGTCAAGTGCCTTTGTTAGGTGGGGAAGAAGTGTCTCTAAAGGAATATAAATACCTGATTTCTTGTCATTGGGATTCTCGTTTTGTTAAATGAATATTACCTTTTACTGCTCTTTACTGCTCCGTATGGCTTACTGAAATAGGGGCTCATTGAAGATTGATCTTAGAGAGTTTCTTCTTGTGATTTTAGTTCATAAGTATGTCACCTTTCATTTTATAGTGCTCATGGAATGATGGATTAAGTGAAAATCCAGGAGTATCCATCTGCAGTTATGTGCTGAAGTGATAATTCATCTAACAGATTCGTTAGCATAAGTGTTATGCCTCAGTTTCTGTTGCAAATTGGTGATTGTGAAATTTCAAAAAGTGATTTTCTAATCTCTACTTTTCTTGTTTAATTCTTGTACTGTTAAGCAATAAATATGGTGTGCCAGTAGTCTCCTCCCACCGCCGAAATGTGTTGGTGTAATATTCTGGTTTCTTTTAACAACCTGGAAGTACTTTCTTGTGATCTTCATTGAGAAATTAGAACTATGCCAGAAGCTGTGCTATGGTTAATGGAACATTTATGGAATGGGGTAGAGGTGGCAGAACACCACTGGTGTAAGGTGAGAGTGTATTGTGTAGTTCTGTAAATGTGATGCACATTTCCCATCCACACGCCTCCAGCTATCTTTCTCAACTCCATGACTTTGTGGAGAGAAGGAGCAAATCTTTGATTGGAAAAACAGAGAAAATCCCTCTTTTTTTCCATCTTCCTTTCATCCGTGTTTTATAAAAGTTCCTTCTTTCATCTGCAAGTTGTGCAGGTTACCTCTAGGCATCTAGACAATAAATTTATCCATGAGATATAAGTCATTAACTGTTCCCTTTTAGATAATGATTGCAAACAATTATTAAAAATTATTAATTGGTCACAGATTTACTTGAGATTCCCTGCCAAAGAGAGGGAACAGAAATAAGGAAGCAATTTGGGATGGTGCTGGAGCATGGAAAACATCAGAGAAGAGTGGACCCAGATTTTTTTTTCCATTCTCTGATGTTTTACCTTTAAGAGATCTAACATCGGGCTTCCCTGGTGGCGCAGTGGTTGAGAGTCCGCCTGACGATGCAGCGGACACGGGTTCGTGCCCCGGTCCGGGAGGATCCCACATGCCACGGAGCGGCTGGGCCCGTGACCCATGGCCGCTGAGCCTGCACGTCCGGAGCCTGTGCTCCTCAACGGGAGAGGCCACAACAGTGAGAGGCCCACGTACCGGAAAAAAAAAAAAGAAGAGATCTAACATCCTAACTTGGTATTTTTAATAAGAATCTAGTAAACAGTTTTACACTGGGATGGATTCTGAGAAGTGAAATCTGTATTTGTTGTAAGTATGTTTAATTGTTGTAACCTATATTTATTTAAAACACCTCAGATTCCTTGAAAAAATTAAGTATGTTTTATGTATTAACTGTTAAAATAATTAAAGAACTTAAAGACCATTAATTAACATTAAAATAATTTCACAATTTTGGCATGTCAAAACCTGTGAAAGAAGATATAAAACAGTAAGAATTGCTGCTACAGAAAAATGAATGTGAGTTAATTTTTCTGCATCACCAAATTTGAATTCCCTTTTAGCTTTTTATCTAACATTTATTTAGGTCTTTATAGAAAAACCTTTTTATCTCTGATCCCATTTTCCCTTATTAAAAAAAATTTTTGCTTCTTTCTTTTATTATTAACCACATTTTCCAGACTAAAAAAGCCTAATATTCTTTGCCCAAAGTCAGATAGTAAAAAGGAGAGACCCAAAAGTCGCCAATTCTGGAACGTGAGTTATTTTACACTCTTCATTATGGACCCCTAACTAGTTATAGTATCTTTTTGTCTATTTAAAATTTCTCTTGATTAGAAGGTTTTCAAATTCTCCAAATAATAATTTTCCATAGCCAGATCTATGCTGTGGCATATTTAATAGTATATTGTGTTAGTTAGAAATATTCTCCATATGCCAGTTTGTAAGAGCAAGTAGCAAGTAATGGGAATAGCAGTATGATTTGGAGGTATATATCATGAAATATATGGGAATAGCAGTATGATTTGGAGGTATATATCATGAAACATTTGATATATACCTATTTGAAGAGACATTATATCAAACTAATCACAACCAACAAAGAATAGCATGAAGCAGATACTGTTTGAAGGCAGGTAAAATTTATTGCAGAAATTGTATAGTCACCTGTAATTCCACTGTCTAGAGATAACATTTGGTATGTACGTCCTTCTATTTTTTTCCTATGCATGATTTTGTATATAGCTATTTTTCTTTCCATAAAAATGGTACTAAACTGTATATACTGTTTTCTATCCTGCATATTTCATATAGAAGTATATTGTTAACATTTTCTCATGTCAATAAATATTCTTCTATGGCTTAACTTCTTATGGCTACATTGTATTCTATATTCTGGGTATATCAAAATATACTAACTGTGTAGTATAAACTATACTTGTTTCCAATATTTAGGTTTTTTCTAATTTTTCACTATTATAAGCAGCTATGAAAAATGAAATCATTGTCTGCAGATTTTTGTATATATCTCTGATTACTTTCTTAGGAAAAATTCCAGAAATGGAATTCCTTGGTCAAATGTTTGTACATTCTAAGAGCTCGAGCTGACTGGTTCAGCCAAGTTGCCTGTAGAAAAGTTTCGTCAGTTACATCCCGATTAGCATTGTATTAGAATATGCTTAGAATATCGGTCAAAGACGTGGAAAAATAGGCAGTCTGGTAGGTAAAACTACCGATGTCTTTTTTTTTTTTTTTTTTGGCCACGCCACATGGCATGCGGGATCTTAGTTCCCTGACCAGGGTTCAAACCCGTGCCCCCTGCAGTGGAAGCACAGAGTCCTAACCAATGGACTGCCAGGGAATTCCCTTAATTGATCTTTTTTGTTTTGAAATAATTATAGACTCACAAGAAGTTGTAAAAATATTCAACTTTGCCTAGTAGTAACATCTTACATAACTAAAGTATATTTATCAAAACCAAAATATATATTCTTTCTTAGGTATGTGATTTGCAAATATCTTCTCCCAGTTTGTAGCTTGTCTTTTCATCCTCTTAACAGTTTTTTTTGCAGAGTGAAAGTATTTAACTTTGATGAGATGTAATTTACCTTTTTTATTTCTTTTCCCTTTTTTGGGGATTATGTTTTTGGTGTCATGTCTAAGGATTCTGTCTAACCCTGGGTCATAAAGACTCTTCTCTTTTTAGAGTTTCATGTTTTTCATTTAGGTCTAATATCTATTTTTAGTTAATTTTTGTATAAGGTATGAGATTTAATTTGAATTTCCTTTTTTTTTTTGCCTTGTCCAATTTTGGAAGTGACTAATTTTTAAAATCAAACTTTTTGTTGATGAATTTTCACAAAATAAACACAGTTAAATAACCAGCACTTAGATGGAAAAAAGGTCAATACCAGCACTCCACAATCCCCCCTTTGTTCAGTCATTGCTGCTCTCCTCCCCGTCAAGTAACCACCTCCCTGATTTATCATCAGAGATTAATTTGGTCTTTTTTGACTTTTATGTAGAGGAATCACACAGTATGTACCCTTGTTCAGGCTCCTTTTGTTCCATCATTTTGTGAGATTCATCTGGGTTACTGCATGTAGCAGTTCTTTCATTCTTATTACTGCATAGTACTCCATTGAATGAACATGAATTTATCAATTCTATTTATGGATATTTGGGTTTCCAGCCATTACAAATAATGCTGCTATGAACATTCTTGTACATGGCTTTTGGGCCATATCTGCACACATTCCTAAAGTGTGGATACCTAGTAATGGATTTGCTGAGTCACAGGATATATATATGTGGAGCTTTATTGCCCAGTGGTTTGCTGGTAAATGTTTAACAACTGGCTCTAGGGTGGGTGCTCATTTATAATGTTAACCAGTTCCTGTGGTGTAAATACTCCAGCTGCCCAATATCAAGCTACCAATATGAAATCAGCTGATTCACAAAATTCCTGGAAATTTAACCATCACCTCTTGTGAGCTCCAGCACCCATCACTCATACTGCCAAGTAGTTTTCCAAAGTAGTTGCACCAATTTACACTCCTACCAGTAGTGAATGAGAGTTCTAGTTGCTGCTTGTCCACGTTTGGTATTACCTGACTCATTTCACTCATGCTGCGTGGTGGATAGGGGCATCACTTTGTGGTTTTAATTTCCATTTCTCTGATGGCTAATGAAACTGAACACCTTTGGCTACTACATTTTATACCTGCAGTGGCTGAGTAATCTTATACTGTCACATTTCCCTCCCTTCCAGCATAGAAATATGGGGCTTGATATCTAGTTTGGTTCAGGTACAGAGAAATCCAGTTACAGTTTTGCATATCTGAGCATCTAGTCTATAAATTTCAACACGCCACCACCACCTCACTGGTATACTAAATCTGTGAATTTATCAGGAAATAATCTTTTTGTTCATAGTTTCCTAATTTATAAAAATGTGGATTATGATTCCTCCCTGTCTGGGCTATTCTGAGGGTTAAGTGAGATGCTTTTTATGTGATACACATCCAATAAAACCGTTAAATAATTATCTTTTCCTCACTACTTAGGGGAGAACTGTCCTACAGCAATACCTCTTATTTAAGATAGACTACGTCTGAGGATTTTAACAGTACCTAGAATTTTACGTTGACATTGAGGTTACCAGGGTCTTAGTAACCTAGGTTACCTAGGTTCCCCTAGGGAGGCAATATAGCTTCGCAGCTTAGAGCTGGGTCTCTGGAGACTGCCAGGTTCAAATCCTGTGTCTGTTTTTTGCTTGCCTGGCTAGCTTGGGCAAGTTATCTAATTTCTCTGTATTCAGTTATGAAAAAGTTATAAAGAGCTAAGCAGGCCATGGGCTGATATGGAAAGACTGTTGTTTAGTTAGGGAGATACAATGGGAACTCTGAATCTGGTCAAGGACCATAGACCAAGGGTTGACAAACATTTTCTGTAAACAGCCAAATACTATATATTTTTTGCTTTGTGAGCCATCTCTTTCACAGCTCTCAGTTTTGTCATAGTGTGAAAGCAATCATAAACAGTACGGACACTAATAATAGCATGGCTGTGTTCCAACAAAACTATTTATGGATGCAGAAATCTGAATTTAATGTAATTTTCATGTGTCATGAAATATTCTCTTGATTTTTTTTCAGTTGTATAAATATGTAAAGGAAAACACTCCTCCTGTGTGTCTACTCTCAAAAGCTCTACTCACAGAATACTTCACTTCTGACGCTAGGCTTCCTACAAATCAAGTAATTCTGCGACACCAGCTTGGTGTCCTACAATTCAGTTCAGTTCTGACACTATCTACCTGGAGATAACGTCAGATCCCACAAGTTAAGGGCTCAGTCCTACAAGACTGCCTCTTCCCCCACTTCATATGCCAATCTCAAGTTCAGGTTGCTTCTAACCAACCTGGTTTAACCCGGAGGTTCTCATGACCCCTCCTCTGTTTGGATTAATTCACTAGAGAGGCACACAGAACCCAGGAAAATGTTTTACTTACTAGATTATCAGTTTATCATAAAAGGATATAACTCAGAAATAGCCTGATGGAAGAGATGCATAGGGCAAAGTATGTGGGAAGGGGTATGGAGCTTCCAGCCTCTCTCTGAGCGTGTCCCCCTTCTTACTTCATGTATTCACCAACGGAGAAGCTTTCTGAACTCTGTCCTTTTGGATATTTATGGAGGCTTCACTATGTAGGTCTGAGTGATTAAATCATTGGCCATTGGTGATTGATTCAACCTCCAGCTCCTCTCCTCTCCTGGGAGGTTGGGGGTGGGACTGAAACTTTCAACCTTCTAATCATATGCTGGGTTCCTCTGCAACAAGCCCCCATCCTTAGGGGCTTTCCAAAAGTCACCCCATTAACTTAAACTCAGGTATTGGTTAAAAGGGGCTTGTTATGAATAACAAGACATTCCTTTTATTCTTATGGCTCTGGAGCTATTTCAGGAACCAAGCACAAAAGACCAAATATTTTAACGAAAGATTCTCCCAGTGCTCTTGTCACTTAGGAAATTCCTAGGGTTTTGGGAGTTCTGTGCCAGAAATTAGGATGAAGACCAGATATATATTTCTAATTATAACTCACAATACCACAACATGTAAAAAACATTCCTAACTCAGGAGCCAAACTATGGTTTGTGATCCATCGTTTGCCAACCCCTGGTGTAGACCAGGTTGAAAGAGAAAGAGGCAAGTCCGAAGTATAATGCTAACAGATAGGATTTGGGTTTCTGAGCCTAGAGAGTATTTTGTTTGTTTGTTTGTTTTTCCCATTTAGCTCAGGTTTTGAGTTGTATACTGTTTAGGGGCATGATACTGTTAATTTGTATATCCGGACCCACAAAATGGAGGTTGCCGCAGTGGCCTGTCCCATGTCACAGATCTAAATCTAAGTCAGCCTGCACTGTCAAGGAAACCTAATTTACACCAACACAATCCTCCAATTCAGTTTAGCTAGCTTACCTTACCCTAGAAAATAGGACCTGCTCACCTTAAAAGATAATCCCTGACCTCCTAGCCAATAATGGCATTTCTGCGTTGCCTCTTCTAATGTGCTATAAAACTTGCTCTTGCCCAAAATCTCTCAGGAAGAGTGCTCTGCTGCTTGCAAGGCACTGTGCTCCACCAATCCATGGACTGTTTTCCTTTGAATAAAGGCCATCAAACTCATTACCAAATTGTATTATTTTGTCATTTGACAGCAAGAGATAAATCACAAGTATGTGTTTGTAATCAAGGAGAAGTAGATTTGGAAGTCAGAGCCGAATTTAAATTTTGGTTCCATGCCTTGGGCATGGAAACCATCTTGGACAAGTTACTTAACTTCTTTGAGCCTCATTTTCCTCATCTGTAAAATGGGGCTAATAATTCTTCCTCGTAGGATATTTGGAGGGTTGAATAAAATGAGATAATGTGCGAACTGTCACTAGTCTAAAGCTTCACACACAGTGGGAGCTCAGTAGGTGATGGTTCGTATATTTCTCATTGTAAAAGAAGTGAAATCACATTGGTCTATAATCAATAAGATCTTGGTGCTGACAGATAGCTGAATATGCCACCCTAATGTATCTCTCTTTGGCAATGAGTTATTTTGAGTTGATTTTTTTCCAGAAACTGCAAACACAGCAGAAGCTCTGAAAGCAGAATAGAAATTACCCTTTTGTAAGGGAAATCTTAGAAAGGGGGCCTCTACCAGGAAGAGAGCTTTACCAGATATAACATTTTTACCTGAGAGTTTTATCTGCAAGCAGGGCAATTTTTGCTTACCAAACATTTCCTTCTCTCACCTTCTTGTAAATTGCCTCTCCCCAATGCCACCCCACCCCCAAAAAAATCTTTCTTTTGTATTTAGCTGAAGATGGTATTTAAGGTAGTGACTTGGGCCATCTCAGACGACTTACTCTTTTTTTCCTAGGTATCTCCAATGTATACAGGAGGCATATGTGTTAATAACTTTGTTTTTTCTCTTGTTAATCTGTTTTTAGCCAAGAACTCAGAATGGTAGAGGGAAAATTATTTTTCCTCCCCTACAATGCAAAAGAGTGTCAAAAGAAAAGCCAGTGAGAGATGATGGTGGCCTGAATTGCGCTATTGATGGTGGGAATGGATGGAAGTAGATGGATTTAAGGTGTATTTAGGAGGTAAAATTGAGAGAACTTGGCATTGGATTTGAGGGCTGAGGGAAAGAAAGGAGTTAAGATGGCATTCAGGTCCTGGGCTGGGCAATCGGGTAGATGCCATTTAAGTCTAACCTGTTTTTCTAATTGGGAAGCCATATCATTGCCACTTAGATACCCCTTCATTGCTGTTGCTCTGCTGTCTTACTTATTTACCCTTCAGGTAGCTGCCTGCTGAATGCTGCCAGCCTGGGTGTAATGCTTTGGTTCTGGCTGGCCCAGATGCATTACGTTGGATGAAGGAGAAGCCAGACATCAGAGAAATTGGATTTCCTGAGGAGAGAACCCACAGAAACTTCCTTGAAAAGAAAAAGGGAATGACCAAATAAGCATTATGGGATGATCTCCAGTCAAAGTCGGAGATGCTCTTTGGAGCCCAGACAGGAAAGTGAGTCATGAAACTAGCAGTGAAATGCAGGAAGAAAGGCTGTTGGCTCGCGTACAGCTGTGATTCTCTACTGGTGGGCTGTGCAGGAAGGTGTGCATGAGAAATCCCAGAGGAGCCTTTTCTCCTTTCAAAATACCACTGTGGAGTCAAGTACAGCAGCACAGCTTGAAGCCAAGGGGTAATTTATATTTAAAATTGGCAGAGATATTGTCAAAGAAGGAATGTTGGCAGGATTGAATAATTTGTCAGAGGTAAGACTCTAGAATATATAGAAGGAAAATGTCTATAGGTTTGGACTAGATGTTTAAATTGCATGATGGAGAAGAAAACAGAAAGAGTATAGAGCTCCAATAAAAATAAGACCATATAGTATGGATAAAGTAGGCATCAATGTTAACTCTTTGGGGAAACTTTTTATTCTTTTAAACTCTATTTCTTTTCCATTTTTTTGTTTTATCTATATCTGATTCTAGTATTAAAGTGCTTACTAACTAATAGGACTCATTGGAAATGACACCAAAAGCACAGGCAAGGAAAGTAAAAGTAGATAAATTGGACTACTTCAAAATAAAAACTTCTTTGCGCCAAAGGACACAATCAACAGAGTGAAAAGGCAATCTATGGAATGTGAGAAAATATTTGTGAATCATGCTTCTGATAAGATGTTCAGACTAATATCCAGAATATATGGAGAACTCTTAAAACTCAACCACAAAAAGCCCCCAGTTTGAAAATAGGCAAAGGACTTGAATAGATATTTATTCAAAGAAGATAAGCAAGTGACAAATAAGCACACAAACAGATGCTCAACATCATGAATCATTAGGGAAATGCAAATAAAAACCACAGTGAGATATCACCTTGAACCCATTAAGATGGTTACTATCAAAAGAACAGAAAATAGCAAGTGTTGGCAAGAGTGTGGAGAAATTGGAACTCTTGTGCCTTGTTGGTGGGAATGTAAAATGGTGAAGCCACTGTGGAAAATGGTATGGTGATTCCTCAAAAAGTTAAACATAAAATTACCATATGATCCAGCAATTCCATTTCTGGGTATAAACTCAAAAGAATTGAAAGCAGGGTCTTGAAGAGATATTTGTACGTCTATGTTCATAGCATTATTCACAAAAGCCAAAAGGTAGAAGCCACCCAAGGGTCCATCAGCAGATGAACATGTATAGAAAATGTGTTATATACACAATGGTATATTTTTGAGCTGTAAAAAGGAAGGAAATTCTGACATATGCTACAACATGGATAAATCTTAAGGACATTATGATAAGTGAATAAGCTAGTCACTAAAGGACAGATACTGTATAATTCTACTTATATGAGATATCTAGAGTAGTCAAATTCATAGAGACGGTAAGTGGAATAGTAGTTGAGAGGACTGGAGAGTGAGAAGTTGTTGGGAGTAGTTAGAGATTTTGGGTTTGCAAGTTGAAAGAGTTCCGGAGATTGGTTGTACAATGATGTGAATATACTTGACACTACTGAATGGTACACTTAAAAATGGTTAAGATACTAAATTTTATTTTATGTATATTTTGCCACAATTTAAAAAATAGTAATAGGACCCTAAATGGTCTAGGGTAGCAGTGGTTTTGTTGTAACTGTGGTGACGTAACAAGGCAGGAAGAAAGCTGAAAGAAAACTCCAGTGAAAGTAGCTGACAGAAGCTGTCCAAAGGCATGGGGCTGATGAGTGTGAGAAAAAAAATCCCAACTGAAATAAAGGATCTGGGGAATTGCATTGGTGGAAGGACCTACCTAACAGTTCATTTTTTCATCATAAATTTATTGAGAACTTCTGCTTAGAGGAAATGAAGGGTCAGTGTGGCTGGAGTGCATGGGGCTAGAGAACCTTGTGAGATGAAGAAGAAGAGGTAGGCAAGCAGAATCTTGTAGACCCTGATAAGATCTTAAAAAGAGTAATACGAAACAACTGAATGATTTTAAGCAGAAGAGTGGAACAATCAGATTTGTCTTTTAGAAACACAATTCTGCTTGCTTGGCAAAAAATACATTGAAAAGTAACAAAAGTGAATAATGGGAAGCATTTAAGAGGCTGTTGCAGTAATAAAGAGATTGTGATAGTTTGGACTAGGATAATGGCTGTGGAGATGAAACTATGTAGACAGATTTCAAAGATATTTAGGAGCAAAGATAGAATCCGGTGATGCATTGGACAACAGGATGAGCCATTAGCATAGATCCGTATTCTGATACTCTCATAGATATACTGGTTGAACTTTATTTTCTGGGGGTTTCTTTGGTACTCCTATCCCTAGGATTTTGTGAGTTGCCTGTGACACACGTTTGCCATCCTCAACATAGGAATAACAAATGTGTGCCATTGTTTTCAAAACTGGAATATTACAGAATATATATCTCACATTTTCTTTATTCATTCATCTGTTGATGGACCCTTAGGTTGTTTACATGTCTTGGCTAATGTAAATAATGCTGCAATGAACATGGGGCTGCATCTATCTTTTCGAGTTAGTATTTGCCCATTTGTTCTTGCATGCTGCCTACTTTATCGATTAGAGCTCTTAGCATATTCATCATAGTTGTTTTAAATTCCCGGCCTGATAATTCCAACATCCCTGTCACGTTTGGTTCTGATGATTGCTCTGTCTCTTCAAATTGTTTTTTGCCTTTTAGTATGCCTTGTGATTTTTTTTTCCTTTATAGCCAGACATGATATTCTGGGTAAAAGAAACTGCTGTAAGTAGGCCCTTAGTAATGTGCTGAAAACAGGAAATGCCACAGGAACTAGCACCAGGGTAGGAAACCTGAAATATAATTGACGATTTGCTGGAGGATCAGTGCCGACAACTCTGAGAGTTAAAAACTCCACAGGGATCCAGTCCATGGGGGTCAGGGGAAGTGTTCTGTGTTCTATGATTAGATCCCTGGCTCTCAGTGAGCCTATGCATCTGGACTGTGAACTTTGCAAGCGTCTCTCAGGGTTTTTTGTCTCCCCACTTAGGTAGGACAGGATAGCTAGAGTGGGCTAGAGTTGGGTATTTTCCTTTCCCCATATCTGTTAGGGTTTGATAAAACCCCAAGCTGGTCAGGTTCCGGTTAACTAGTTTACGCTGGGCAGGCTGAGTTAAGAACAGAGTACTTGGGTATATTTCACAGTGGTTCCTTTCCCCCTTACCCTGCTGGAAGCATAAGGGGATTTTTCAGATATTTACTGTGGGAACCTGGTCAAGCTCCTGGAGGTAAATCTCACAGTATTGTGAGTATCTCCCTGTGACTGGATCCCTGTGGAGTTTTTAACTCTCAGAGTTGTCGGCACTGATCCTCCAGCAAGTCATTAATTATAGTTCAGGTTTCCTACCCTGGTGCTAGTTCCTGTGGCATTTCCTGTTTTCAGACTCTCTGCTCTGCTCTAGTAACTCAGGACTCTGTGTCTGTCTCTCCAATGTTGGAGACAGTAGTTTGCTCTACGTACTTTTCTCTTTTATGCATCCAAAAAGAGCTTACTTTTTAGTCCATTCACCTTTTTACTTGGTAGAGGAAGTGGCAACTTCTAAGCCCCTTACATGCAGAACCAGAAGTCTAAGACTTTATATGTTTGTATATGTTACCTAACTTGTTTAAATATAGTCATAATGACTAGATTTGGAAATAAATTCTATACTTAAGACTGTGGAAAATCACACTGTTCAGTTCTGTTGTCTGTCCACTATACTGTTGTGCTATTTTGTTTTGTTTTTTATAAGGGCTTGGAAGAAGCTACATTGTTTGAATGCTAAAATGTGATCTCATATTGATCTTAAGTGTTAGTGAGGTTTCTCTTTAACATTGGCTTTTCTAATGATTTCATGTCATCTTAAATTTCTGTTTCACAAGCTTTAAATATATTTTATTTGGTGTTTAAACTATAAGGATATTGGGACTTCCCTGGTGGTGCAGTGGTTAAGAATCTGCCTGCCAATGCAGGGTACATGGGTTCAAGCCCTGGTCTGGGAAGATCCCACATGCCGTGGAGCAACAAAGCCCGTGAGCCACAACTACTGAGCTTGCGCTCTAGAGTCCACGAGCCACAACTACTGAGCCTGTGTGCCACAACTACTGAAGCCCACGTGCCTAGAGCCCATGCTCTGCAACAAGAGAAGCCACCACAATGAGAAGCCCAAGCACCACAACAAAGAGTAGCTCCTGCTCGCCACAACTAGAGAAAGCCCATGCACAGGGACGAAGACCCAACACAGCCAAAAATAAATAAATAAATAAATAAATTTAATTTTAAAAACCTTACCATTTAAAATATAAGGATATTGTCAAACTAATAAAAAATAAAGAAGAGTATTAGTACTGGCATAAAGATAGACATATAGATCAATGGACTACAATTGAGAGTCAAGAAATAAACCCATACATTCGTTGTCAGTTGATTTTCTACAAGGGTGCCAAGAAAATTCAATGGGGAAAAAAACAGTCTTTCTGACAAACAGTGTCAACTCGATATCCATGTGCAAAACAATGAAGCTGCACTCCTACCTCACACCATATATAAAAAATAAGCTCAAAATGTCTCAAAGACCTAAATGTAGGAGCTAAAACTATAAAAGTCATAGAAGAAAACATAATAGGAAATCTTCATGACCTTGGATTAGATAATGGTTTCTTAGATATGACACCAAAAGCACAAGCAACTAACAACAAATAAATAACTAAATTGGAATACATCAAAATGAAAACTTCTGGGCTTCAGAGGACACTATTAAGAAAGTGAAAAGACAACACACAGAATGGGAGAAAATATTTGTAAATTGTAGGTGTGATAAAGGCCTAGTATTTAGAACACAGAAAGAAATCTTACAACTCAACAGAGTAACAAACAACCCAATTGAAAAGTAGGCAAAATACTTAAATAGACATGTTTCCAAAGACAAAATACAGTTGGCCAAGAAGCACATGAAAAGATGTTATACACTATTAGACATTAGGGAAATGTAAATCAAATCCACAATGGGAAATCACTTCATATCCACTAGGATAATATAATAATATTTTTTTAATGGAAAATAACTAGTGTTGGCAACAATATGGAGAAATTTAAATCCTTGTACATTGCTGATTAGAATGCAAAATGATGTAGCTGTTTTAGGAACCAGTTTAGCCATTCCTCAAAAAGTTAAAAATAGTGTTAGTTACCATTTGACCAGCAGTTCCATTGTTAGGTATAAACTCAAGAGAATTGGAAAAAAATGTCCACACAAAAACTTATAAACAAATGTTATAGCAACATTATTGATGATAGCCCAGAAGTGAAAACAACTGAAGTGTCCATCAATAAATGAATGAAACAAATGTGGTATATCCACATAATGGACTATTATTCAACCATTAAAAAGCAATGAAATCTGATTCATGCTACAACATGGATGAACCTTGAAAACAGTATTCTATGTGAAAGAAGTCAGTCACAAAAGAGCACATAGTGTATGATTCTAATTATATGAAATGTCCAGAATAGGCAAAACTATAGAGACAGAAAGTACATTTGTGATTTACCAGGGACTGGGAGGGAGGGGGTTGGTGGTGAAGGAATAGGAAGTGTCTGCTAATGGGCATGGGATTTCTTTTTAGGGTGATGAAAATGTTCTGGAATTCAAGTGCATAACTTTGTGAATATACAAAAAATCATTGAATTGTATACTTTAAAAGAATGAATTTTATGGTATTTGAATTATATATCTATAAAAAATTAAAAATATTGATGTATGTGATTGTCACCATCTTGCACAATGGCTTTATAAAATATAGATATGAAACTTCTGGTGTAGTAGAGCACATTCTGTAAAATACATTTTCAATTAATATAAATCAATTACCAAAACATATTGAACAACATAAAGATATGATATTAGAAACATGAATTTTTAAACTGCATACAGATGGAAAGTCTTGTGAGTTTTGAAAATGTTTCTGATAAAGAAAAAATACACATTACATAGAGAGATATGACTTAAAATAGGGTTGATTTGATTCTTTTTCCATTCATGGAATGCAAATTAATGCTAATGATCTTTTTTAAAAGTCTAAGTGATTTTCCCCATTTGTCACTCTTTACTTTTTACATTTGTAACCTTTACTCTTCTTTGCATTTATTCATTATTACTTCTCTCCCAAGAGACACTAGGATTTTTTTCATTCTTCCACAATTAACAAAGTCCCTTTCAAAAACAGCCAGTATTTTTGCTTAGTTAACTTTCAAGGCCTTGCTATTAAAAAAGCAATGAAGCACTTGTTTTATGCAATTTCTTAATTCCAGTCTCTAAACTGGAGACACTAGAGAGCGTTCAGTGTGAAAGGGAAAGGAAAGAAAGGCTGATAAATACATTTCTGACGTTGTCTGTAGTATAAGATAAGGTGCAAAAGTAAATAGGATGACTGTAACCTCTGTAGTAGGTAAGATGGTGAAGGGGCACTGAGTGGGTTGGCCCAGAAAGTAAACATGGATTTATTTTATGGACTGTGCATGATAACCGCACTGTTTTTCGTAATTCTATGTGAGAAGGGAAAGCAATTCAACAGCCTTGGGGATCTTGCCTGGTAGCCTTAGGTTGGGGCAAGATCATGTCTATGGGTTGCCAAGTAGATAAAATTCAGGAAAAAGAATAACGATGAATCATGTTGGCTACATTTCATTCTCTTACCTTGTGTGAACATAGAATGGGTTAGGAGCAAAGCTCAGAAATTTTTCTTGGTATTCTATTTGAATTTATTGAAGTGTCAAGTCTCTTTGTGACTTGTGTACCATTTCCCTTCCTTTTCTATCACTTCTGATGTATAGCTAACTATTCTTTTAAAATATTTATGATACTTTAAAAATTCAAGTTCTGCAAATAAAAATAAATATACATAAATAAATCCCACCAACAACTAGCAATTTGCTATTAAATAATGAATTGAAATAATTTTCTTTTAGTGGACTGTGACTAGTGATCCAAGACCTATTGACATTTTTTACATCCTTTAACTTAATTCATTAACTTTGCTTGTATAACTAAGAACAGAAATAATCATTACCTTGCCTCATCCGGTCACTGTGAAAACAAAGTGGATGGAAGGCAATTGAACACAGGGTTAAAGATTAATCTTGCTCATGTCAAGAGGGACACAGCAAGGAGAGGGTGTGGAGAAAAGGGAACCCTCCTATACTGTTGGTGGGAAGGTAAATTGGTATGGCCACTATGGAGAACAATATGGAGGTTCCTTAAAAAACTAAAAATAGAGCTCCATATGATTCAGCAATCCTACTCCTGGGCATATATTTGGAGAAAACCATAATTCAAAAAGATACATGTACCCCAATATTCATTGCAGCACTATTTACAATAGCCAGGACATGGAAGCAACCTAAATGTCCATCAATGGAGGAATGGATGAAAAATATGTGGTACATATATGCAATGGAATATTACTCAACCATAAAAAAGAACAAAACACTGCCATTTTCAGTGACATGGATGGACCTAGAGATTGTCATACTGAATGAAGTAAGTCAGACAGAGAAAGACAAATATCATATGATATCACTTATATGTGGAATCTAAAAAAATGGTACAAATGCACCTATTTACAAAACAGAAATACAGTCACAGATGTAGAAAACAAACTTATGGTTACCAAGGGGGGAAGGGGAAGGAGGGATAAACGGGAGATTGGGATTGACATATGCACACTACTATATATAAAATAGATAACTAATAAGAACCTACTGTACA
Organism: Physeter macrocephalus; assembly: GCF_002837175.3. Lineage (NCBI taxonomy): Eukaryota > Metazoa > Chordata > Mammalia > Artiodactyla > Physeteridae > Physeter > Physeter macrocephalus. The sequence continues at coordinate 38,379,399 of NC_041232.1, forward strand.
GCATAGGGAACTCTACTCAACACTCTGTAATGACCTATATGGGAATAGAATCTAAAAAAGAGTGGATATATGTATATGTATAACTGATTCACTTTGCTATACACCAGAAACTAACACAACATTGTAAATTAACTATACTCCAATAAAAATTAATTTTAAAAAAAGAAAAAGAAATAGAGGGACAGAGCAAGAGCCTTAATCTCATCCAGCAGATGATGGAGTCCCATAGGGTCCAGCTTGGTTTCAGTCTCCAATGTGTTCCATTTCCTTCAGCAAACAAGGGACTAAAACCATCATCATGCAGGGACTTTCTAGCAGGTTTACATTTAGGATGAAGAAAAAGTATAAAGACCAAGCTCTTTTCTTCCTGAAACTATTTTGCATTTTCTTTATAGCTTTTTCCTTCTTTTATTCTTTTTCACATATTGATCTTTTGTCTTTTTTTCTTAAGTTAAGCTGCCTTAGATTTTCTGTATGCTTTTCAGTTTATGCATTTAAGTCCTTTTGTATTTCTAAAGGAGTAGCTGCTAATGCTTTCTTATTATTTAATGACATTAAGTTTTATAGCTGCCACAGCTCTGTCTAGTTGTGTCTGTCTCATGGCCCTCAACTTGATGGAGAGTTTTGGAAGATCTCATAGAGAACAAAACAGCTGAAAACATTTATCATCCATGGGTATCCAGGAAGGAGCCCACTGTTGATGTGTAGGAAGCATAGCTCCTCATTCTCCAGGGCTGAGGACTCTCCAGTCTGTCCTCCATCCAGCTTCTTGGTATGTTTTCCTGAGCTACTCTTTTTTTAAAAAAATATATTATTTATTTATTTATTTTTTACTTTTGGTCGCACTGTGAGGCATGCGGGATCTTAGTTCCTCCATCAGGGATCGAACCCATGACACCTGCGTTGGGAGCACAGAGTCTTAACCACTGGACTGCCAAGGAAATCCCCCTGAGCTACTTCTTTATCTCTCCATCATTCATCCAGTTCTGGGGAAACACTAAACGTAAAGGTGCAGTAAGGATTAACTCAGCAGGCCTGGGTTGTCCAAACCCTTTATATTTTAACAAATAGTTTGGCCATTGACCAGCTCCTAGGAAATAACCCCTAAGCTCCTGGAATATCTTGCCCGTTACAGTGTTTTTGTTTACTTGGGGCCTTGGTCAAGCCAGATAGTCTAGCTAACAATGTGATTCAAGGTGGGGATCTTGGGCCATGTGATATCAGTTTGATCTCTGGGGGGAGCTGGAGACTAAGTAATTAAGGTCAGCCATGTGCTAAATGCCTATAGGATCAATCTCCAATAAGACCCCTAAATGCCTATATGATCAATCTCCAATAAGACCCCTGGACAACAAGGCCCAGGTGAGCTTCGCTGGTTGGCAATATTTTATGCATGTTGTTACACATCATTGCTAGAATTAAGCACTGTCCATACAACTTCACTGGGAGAGAACAACAGGACAACTGGAAGTTTCTGCCTGGTTTCTCCTGGACTCTGTGCCTTTTTTCCTTTGCTGATATTAATCTGTATCCCATTGCTGTAATAAACCATAACTGTGAGTTTAACAGATTTGCTGCATTCTGCGAGCCCTTCTAGCAAATCGTTGGACCTGAAGGTGGTCTTGGTGACTCCCAACAACAGTAAGGCTGATGAGTCAGCCTCTCTGGTTCCTCCTTGAGATCTCCTCTACTGTGAGAGGTAGTGAGAGCCTGACTAGGGTCTGGGAACTCATTTGTTGCTTATGATAGCAGGTTAGCACTGTAAAAGGATCAGATAGGAAGTATTTCAGGCTTTGCAGGTCATTTGGTCTCTTGCAACAGGGTGAAAACCCACATAGCACATTTTCTCAATGAAGTTGGATCTACCCTTTGGAACAGCCACTCATTCACCACATCATCAACTCTAGCACCGAGGTCACAGTAACCTCTATCATATCCTGCTTACTCTGTGAGGCTATTCTGAGCACACTTACATCTTTAGTTAGGCCAGTTTTGCCCCTTGGTGTCTATCCATTAATAGGTTTGTGTCCATGGTGGTACTGGGTAAGAGGTGGCATGTACCTTCCCAGGTGGCTCAGTTCCAGGATATGAATCTAAAGTATGATACAGCTGAACCTAGCACCCAAGTTCAAAAACCCCACATGGGAGCCCCCAGGGTAACCAATGAAGCAGACCCCTCCCCTTCTTGTCTACAAAATGAGCCTTAGCTGCCATCTAAGAAAGGTAAAAGTTGGGAACATGGTTGCTATTACTCTTTGCTGGAGAAAAGCCCTTGGGATTATAATTATGTTGTTGGTGCCCAGCCTGTTATCTCCTTTGGCTTCGTTGCTGTAGCTCATACCTGCTGACCTCCCACCTGCCAGCATCTGCATTTCTTTGCTGCTCTGCATATGCACCTCAGGCTGGAAATACTGGAGAATTAATGCCACCCTCAAACCCTAGAAATCTTTAGCCAATGATTTATGGCTCCCTCACAACTACGGGAATAACTCTGAGGAGGATGTTCTACACTGGCTTCCAGAGTGTCCCAGTAGGATTAAGATTTCATTAGTCAAAGTATAACTTCAAAGCACCCTTCTTGGCTTGCTTCTTTTCCCCACTCTTCTCCCACTACTATTTTTCCCCTACTCTTGGAATCATATCTCAAATAAACTACTCGTACAGATCTTTGTCTCAGGATCTGCTTGTGGGATAACATAAATTAAGACACCTGTCAACTTTGCTGCTCCTTATCTGCTCTGGGCTCTTCTCTTTTGCTGGTTCTGAATACACACTGATCTTTGATGCAAGTTTAGGTAGCTCTTCATTGTAAACTGTCAGTAGAGTCTGGCCAGTACTGTGGATGGAGAGTGTCTTGGGTATTATGCCATTGGTCTTGTGACTCAGCCTTCTTGGGCTCACATGGAGTGAGGACATAAGCCTTTAGCAGTGCTCCAAGTGAAGGCTCTCTTAGACTTACTTTTCATTTTTCTTCTGCCTCATTCTTCTTGTCTTTCTTCTTTAATCACCTCCATTTCTTACCAAAGCCCTTTCCCCCTCTATTTCCTGGGATTCCCTACCCCCCAACCCAACCCCAGAGAAAAGATCAAGTCCCAGTATTTTCTTGTATCTTGCAATTTTTGACAGACTCAAGTTTCCACTTTATATCATTTAGGCTGTCTGCTTTCTGCTGGGCAAGAGATGTGAGCTGTTGTCCCAGGAGAGTGTGTGTATGCACGTGTGTGTGTGTGTGTGTGTGTGTGTGTCTGTGTCTGTGTGTGTGTGTGTGTCTGTGTGTAGCATGGGGGTGGGGAGGTGAGGAGGAGATGAGGGTGAGAAATTACGGCTGTAACTGCTTTTTTTCCTAAAGTATCTGGAATTTAACTGCACTAACGGTGACAGTTAGACAGGGTTCAATCACTAAGGAAGACTCACAGGAACCAAAATGAAAATGCTTACAAATCTGTGGCTTATCGCAGGAAGGGGATTTGATACAGCATCAGCATAGAGGAAAGACAGGCATCACAGCGCAAGGCTGCTTTACAGTGAGGGGTTTGGAGAAGTCAGGCCTGAGCTCCAGATGTCCTCTTTTTGTAAAGGCCATACATATGTGCTTCCTCTCTAGGACCAGGACAAACTGACAGGGAAAACCTTGAAACTAGTAAGCCAGAATCAGAGTCTCAGCCAGGGTTTCTTATACCTTGAAGGTCACATAGGCATATTCTTGCTACATAATCGGCCCCAACAGCTCTCTGAGGTCTCAGGAAGACCAGGTACAAATCATCAGTCTCACTGTTACCAATAAACAATGCTGAAAGCTGGAACAGACTGGCCAGAAACTCCTCAGACTCATGGTTACAAAGCAACACTATTAATTAGCACATTTCATGTCTTGATCTGGCCAACTCCAGGTCTTTTGGAATTACCCCTCACAGCACAGTCTAGCTCCCTGACCTATGAGCAAGGCCTTTTTAGACCTAATGATAACTTTGACAGTAATTACTTGTCTTAAAGCATCATATAATCACAGAGACAATCAAAATTCACCAAACTGCAAACATCTATAATAACTAACAAGAGGTTGGTATGGATTTAAACAGATGAACAATCCAATAATATTAGCACAGAATTGCACAAACTTTCTCATATTTTGGACTAACTTCATAATACTTTTGTTTCCCTGACTTATAGTAATCTGCACTTTAATGTACACATCTATTGGGTGAGAGAGATTACTAATTGTCAATCATCAAGTGTAAATTTTCTTCAGGCCACTTTTACTCCATAGGGATAACATCATGAGGGAGTTTTAATCTAATCTCACAACATTGATCAACCACCTCAGTAATATCATAAATTTGATTAGCTTCTACAATTAAATTTACCTATGATTTGTGTATTACACCATACAACAGTGTCATGGATACACGGTACAATATAAATCAGACATAGTTACATATCATTATTTTGTCCATCTCAATAAAATCTACCTTTTCTCATAGGAATTTAGGTTAGAGACCATGTCTCTATTATTTTAGGACTCCAAACCTCTTGAAAACACAGTCAAATTCCTTTTCTCTGATACATGACTTGAGAGATAGTGGTTCCCAGTGAGATGTGTCCCACAGCTGGGTTTATCTCTTCTCTTTGGGGAGCCCTCTAGTCCTGTTTAAAGTTTGTCCAATGCCCGTGAATAATGTTAGAGGAAAGGAACGGTTCACCCTCAGTTGTGGCACTAAAATTGTTAAAGAGCGCCTCGAGAGGTTGCGTTCTCCAATTACAAATTTCCGCAGACTATGTAGCCCACACATCTCCCATGTGTGAGAATCTCTGGCTCTTGGGCCTCAGATAGCTCAGACTCCTTTGAGTTAAGATACCAAAGAGCCCAGCTGTGCTGATATACAAGCTCATTCCCATTGCTGAATTTGGGCAGGTTATCTTGGTGTCTGCTCTGATTGCAAAGCCCATTTTCCCAGTGCTGTGTGTCCATCCAGTTGTCATCCTTAACTTTCCTCCTGGAGGAAAATGCCTTGGAGGTTCCCCATTTGCTCCAGAAGCATTTGTTTTCTTCAAAATGTCTTTCCTCATTAAAAGCGAATTCCTTTTCATCGATTACCCCTAGCCCAGCTCCTAATTCTCCTATGGCTCTCTTTTTTTAAGAGGCAAAAGCTGTTTGATCCACCAGACCCTCTGTTGACACTGAGTATTAGCTTCTTACATTTAGGAAATAAACCTGGGACCTGATCACATTGACCCCATTAGGCTAAGGTCCCGTGAGTAGTTGTTACCACTAAACCGACTTTGGTTTGGATATGCCATAGAGCTTCCCACAGCCATCCACATAGAGTTTCTAGCTTTTCACTCTCAGGAATATGGGCCCAACAAGTTATACTAAATTCTTTTCCTTTCTCAGTGATCCAAGTGTCCCAATTGTTACTCTACATCTTTATGGCTTTCCACCCACAATGTTGGGCAAAGGAGCTATTTTTACACATAATGTTTTGACAGATAGAACACGTAGAAGATGAACTTTTACTGTCATACTCCAGTACCTTCCTTAAACCTTCACCATCAAAATTAATGGCCATGCAACTGTTCACCTAGATTATTATTAATCAGTGTTGTTCGGATTCAACTGGATATATATTCTCATGGTTTTCTTCCTAACTCAGGTCTTCAGTAATAGTTCTATCCTATGAAATGGGAACCAAAAGACATAGCCACCTTAGTATTGTTCCATATGATTACAGTCAGACCTTCCACCTGTTCATCCATTGTGAGGACACAGACCACTCTCAGAAGTATATATATGTTCACTGGGTTGGCTATTCTACTTCTTGGTTATTCAAAAGAGGAGATTTTGATAAATGAGTCCTTCACCTAAAGGGCATCTGAGTCAAAGCTAAGAGAGAATAATATTCTCATGCTCTATGCTTCTCTTAAGGCACCAGAATTTATTAGATGTTCCCTTTTTAACACCTATTTATTAGCTACCCTCCCCTCAGCAACAATTTCAACTTTATTCCATTTATCACTACTTTAATCCAAACATTTCTCCTTAATGTAGGTCCCTCTGGTTAAGTCACTGGGCTGGTGTATATGGCTGGTACAAGATGAGATACTCCTAAACAACAAGGTCCTACTGTATGGCATAGGGAACGATATTCAATACCCTATGACAAACCATAATGGAAAAGGATATGAAAAAGAATATATATATATAATATATATATAATATATATACATATAATTGAGTCACTTTGCTGTACAGAAGAAACTAACACAACACTGTAAATCAACTATATTTTAATAAAATAAATTGTAAAAAAAGATGAGATATTCCACGATTTTCCCTTTGGTCCAATACAGAGAAATGGGATTATCCCTTTCAAGAGGCAACAAACATTTGCATAATTAGTCCCAGCTTGGCAAGGTGCAGGGAATAGATAATTCATCCCACTATCTCTTTGGAATTTTTGTACTTAAGTTCAAATTAATATACATACTGCCTTTTTTGGGGAATATTACCAGACTTTGGGATTCTTAATGGTAGCTCTAGTTTTAGGGACTAACCACTACTGAGAAAGAACATTTTGGTGAAGTAAGGAAGACATATGTAAATTCCTGTAAAGCGTAAACCCTTTCTCCTTAATTCCACCACAAAAGTGTAATCATCTATCTAACAGAAACCTATTTTTAGTTCCCCTCACCTTACATTGCAAAACACAACGCTGGAGGTTTGTAAACCAGAGCTTTGCTTCTTTGTCATGCCCATCTTCTTAAGCAGGTGTGTTAGTTAACCATTCCAATTTTCTTTTAACCTACTATTTTGAAAGTGATAAATAAAATAAGTCAACTGAATGTGATACTATTTTACTTACTGTTGCCTGCATGGGCAGTGAACTGAGGACCTTGATCTGAAGAGATGTAGCTAGGAAGGCTAAATTTACTCTAAGTTTCTATCAAGTCTGATATAAGGAGAATGGGATGGAGTGGGGAGAGATAGCTTGCCTCTTGCTTCATCAGAGTCTTTCTCCTTTGGGAAACTATGTATATATGAAAGACATGTAAGTTCTGAACTCAGAGGTATTTACCTTTGTATTACCCAGATCCTATTCTTGGTTTTTGAAGTGGATACCTAAAGAGTACATATGAAGTAGAATTGTCCAATAATGAAGCTCCAGGCTCAGGTTATGGTTACCAAGTGAGAAAGAATAGTTTTTTCCCTTCCAGTGAAATTGTAAAGAAAGGGGAAATGTAACCAATTCCTTTTATTCTTCACTTTAATAAATTTAAAAGCATTGCAAATGAAATTAATAAATTATAGTGGAGTAGAATATATAAATGTCTTCATAATTTAATCATGTCATATAGAATATATGTGAAGTATTTTAATGTAAATTTTTTTTGAATTTTATTTTATTTTTTTATACAGCAGGTTCTTATTAGTTATCCATTTTATACATATTAGGGTATATATGTCAATCCCAATCTCCCAATTCTAATGTAAATTTTGAGTGTATAATTTCATTTATAAAATACAAAAATAGGCACAGTTAATTTATGATTATAGATGTCAGGATAGTCTTACCCATGAGGGTTGAGTGTTTCTTGATTTGGGTGGTGGTTACATGGGTATGTTCAATTTGTAAAAATTAATCAGTTATACATCTATGACTTGTGTACTTTATACACTTATGATTTATGTACTTTTGCTTGTTTTTTAAATTTTGGCCGCACTGCGCAGCATGTGGGATCTTAGTTCCCCAGCCAGGGATCGAACCTGCACCCCCTGCATTGGAAGGTGGAGTCTTAGCCACTGGACCACCGAGGAAGTCCCGATTTATGTACTTTTGTTGTGTATATCATACTTAAACAAAAAGTAATAAAACAGAAAAAAATAAAACAAAATGCAGCCTTAGCTCTTAGTGACTTATTTCTACTAGGAGAGACAAGCAAGAAAACCTCCATTTCTGTTGTTCTTCATTCCTTTGTATAGATTCCTATGCCCATTTGGATTCATTGTCCTTCTGCCTGAAGAACTTCCTTTCACATTTCTTATAGTGCTAGTTTGTTGATGATGAAACCTTTCAGCTCTTATACAACTGAAAAATTCTTTATTTTCCCTTTGTTTTTGAAAGTTATTTTTATTAGGTACAGAATTCTACGTTGACATTTTTTTTCTTTCAGCCCTTGAAAGATGTTGGACTAGTAACTTCTTGTTTACATTGTTTCTGATGAGAAATCTGCTGTCATCCATATCTTTTTTATTTTGTATGTAATTTTCCCTCCTCTGGCTGCTCTTAAGATTTTCTTTTAAACACTGGTTTTGAACAGTTTGATTTGATGTGCTTTGTGCAGTTTTCATCATGTTTCTTGTGTTTGAGGTTCATTGAACTTCTTGGTTTATAGTTTTCATCAAATTTTGAAAGCTTTTGCCCATTATTTCTGCAATTTTTTTCTTCTGTTCCCTGCTCTCTACTTTCCTGCAGGGACTTCTGTAGGCATATATTAGGTCACTTGAAGTTGTCCTACAGCTTAGTGAAGCTCTGTTAAATTTTTGATGGGTGCAGCATCTCCTTTATTTATTTTTTAATTTTTATTGGAGTATAGTTGATTTACAATGTTGTGTTAGTTTAGAGACGCAAGAGGGAAGAGATATGGGAACATATGTATATGTATAACTGATTCACTTTGTTGTAAGACAGAAACTAACACACCATTGTAAAGCAATTATACTCCAATAAAGATGTTAAAAAAAATTATACATATACATATATCTACTCTTTTTTAGATTCTTTTCCCATATAGGCTGTTACAGAGTACTGAGTAGAGTTCCCTGTGCTATACAGTAGGTCCTTATTAGTTATCTGTTTTATATATAGTAGTGTGTATGTCAATCCCAGTCTTCCAATTTATCCCTCCCCTGAATCTCTGTTAAATTGAAAAAAAATTCTCCTTTATCTCTGTTTTTTATTTGGAGTAGTTTACTTTGCTATATGTTCAAATTCACTAATCTTTTCTTTCGCAATTTCTGATTTGTCATTAATCCTTTGTAATGTATTTTTAGTTCAGACATTTCAGTTTTCATTTCTAGAAGTTTGATTTGGGTCTTTTAAAAATACTTTTATTTCTTTATATATCTGTTTAAAAATGTGGAATACAGCTATAATAACTTTTAATGTCCTTATCTATTAATTCTAATATCTATGTCAGTTATGGGTGGTTTCAACTGATTGATTTTTCTCTGCATTATGGGTCTTATTTGCCTGCTTCTTGGCATGCCTGATAATTCTTAATTGGATTCCAGACATTATAAATTTTACATTGCTGGGGACTGGATATTTTTATGTTCTATAAATATTCTTGAGCTGTGTTCAGAGCTGCCGTTAAGTTACTTGGAACTGGTTTGGTCCTTTCAGATCTTGCTTTTAAGATTTGTGAGGCAGGATCCAAGCAGTATTTGGTGTAGGGCTACCTATTTCTGACTACTGAGGCAAGACCTTTCTGAATATATTACCCAATGCCCCGTGAATTGAGTTTTGTCAGTCTGGCTGGTGGGAACAAAGTCTGTAACTGGCCCCTTGTGACCCCTGGGTATTGTTCCTTCTAATCTTTTTGAGTGGTTCTTCTTCCAGTCTGAGAACATTTCCCCACATACTGTGCTGGTCAGTACCCTGGTAAATACTTGAAAAGGGCCCTTTGCCGCTCTGAAGCACAGAGTTCTGTCTGGTACTGCCCGACTCTCAGCTCTACCTCCTCATCTCAGGGAATCTACTGGGCTCCCCCTGGATGCCCCTCTCTGCTCTGTGCCCTGGAAACTCTCTCAAGACAGTGAGCTGGGGCAACTGCAGGGCTCACCTCATTTTCTCCCCTTCTCAGGGATCACTGTCCTTCATTGCCTGATGTCCATGCCTCAGAAACCATGGTTTCATATATTTTGTACAGTTTTTTCGTTGTTTCAGATGGGATGGTGAATTCAGCCCCTGATATTCTATCTTGCTTGGACGGGAATTTTTTTTTTTTTTGCGGTACGCAGGTCTCTCACTGCTGTGGCCTCTCCCGTTGCGGAGCACAGGCTCCGGACGAGCAGGCTCAGCGGCCATGGCTCACGGGCCCAGCCGCTCCGCGGCATGTGGTATCTTCCCGGACCGGGGCACGAACCCGTGTCCCCTGCATCGGCAGGCGGATTCTCAACCACTGCGCCACCAGGGAAGCCCCAGACGGGAATATTTAACTGGATCTGTATCTTCTCATTTGAGCCCAATTCCTTACCTATATAGTGTATCAATTATATTTTATATATATTATATAATATTGCTCTATTGATGGGAGTCACATCAAAATGTTCAAGATGAAACATTTCACTGTCTTTTGGAAATACTTTCTCAGTGTCAGTTAAAGGGAAACTGTTAACACAAGTTTGCTTTATCAAGAATCAGGAAGTACTATGAAATCAGCATTAGATTTTAAAAACTGTTGTTATGAGTAGGAGACTATATATTTTAGGTATTCGATTGGAAAACACACTTGACAGAATTGTCTTTCCAGCTTAATTTGCTGTATTACGTTTCTTCATCATTTGTTGTGATGCCAGCTACTAATGACACAACTGATTTACCATCAGAAACTAGCATTGCTTTAGCATTTTTAATAAGCTTACTAACTTTTGCTATAATGGTAGGAAATGCTGTGGTCATTTTAGATTTTGTGGTGGACAAAAACCTTAGGCATCAGAGTAATAACTTTTTCCTTAACTTGGCCATTTCTGACTTCTTTGTTGGTAAGTTACATATCTTTATTTAAGATAATCTTTTTCAATTATAATTCATTTCTGAAACCTTAAAATAAGCTTTTATTATTTCAAAGGATTATTAAAAACAAAAGGTTTAAGGATTGAAACTCAGGGGAGGCTATACGCACTGTATGGGCATGTTATATACATGTAAATCAGGTTTGTAGGGGAATTTTCATCTGAAAACTGTTTCTTTTTATGGGATAAAAATAAGTCCAGTATTGCTTTAGTCTAAGAGTTATTTGTTTTTTGACCTATTTTCCTTGTATGTTTAGGTTTATAAGCATTCCTTTTTAAGTAAGCATAGTTTCTTTAATATCACAGTGTTGGAGTAATAGGAAATAATGTACATGCTGGTAATCGGCAAAATCAGAAAATAGGATATTCAGGTCAATTACATAGTATAGTTAATATTATTTCATAATACGGCATAGAATGTTGTAAAGTACACCCAACACTAAACTCCCTTGAATATAATATGGAACCACAGTGTTAATAATTGTAAGAGATCATTGAAATCAAAGTAATCTTTCTTTGAAAACATGCACTATATAATTTCTTACTGCCTGATGATCATTTTTTAACAATGCTTATCATAATGAGTGAATATGCAGAAGTGTCAACTGATGATATGGTTTTATAGGAGCTTCTAGTATAATTTAATCTGTTATTGTGTACAGCTATATAAACGCTTGCATTTATGTTAAAACGAAACAAAACTCATAGAATACTTAGTTTACTGCCTGGAACACAGTGATTGCTCAACAAATGTTAGTCTTTTCACTCTTGATCTCTCTGAAGATAAATGTCAACTCAAACCAAGTACACAAATGTTAGTAGAGTACCTACCATGTAAGTACTGTTAGGTACCAAGTACAGTTAGATAATGAAGAGATATCGAGAAGACTAGGTTAATCTCTTTCTTTAATAAGGTTTCAATACAGTAGAGTAGATAAGAGAAGTTCAGAAATGACTATAACAGGACAGGTTGTTATGAGAACCCATGAAGACCCACCCAGTGCTGCGGGCACTCAGAGGAGGGAGAAAGCACATTTGGTTAGTGGGTAGTGGCCTCTGAAATGAACTTTAAAGGATGGGTAGAATTTCCATAGGCAGAGATGGAGAGGAGAGAGTATTCCAAGAATCAGCAACGATATGCTGGTAGAAAATCATCATGTGTACCTTCCTAAGTGTGAGCTCCAGGCTGGCTAGTATGCAAATGGGCTGTATGAGAACAGCTGAGGGTGAAGTTGGAGTAGTTGGAATCTATATAGTGAAGGCCCTTGACTACTAGTGTGAGTCTGGATTGGAGTTTATTCAGCAGGCAATGTGAGATTTAAGTGAATGACTGAATGGGTTGAAGCTTTACCTCAGAGGCATCAGAAGAGATGTAGCCAGTCGGAGAAGCTGGAGCAGAGGGCAGCTTCATTTCAGAGAGAATCCTGCAGTGACCTTGGCAGAAATCAGCAGTGATGCTCTGAGTGAGGGTGAGGGTGGAAAAGAAGTTCGGGAAGCAGAGCTGCAAGGTGGGGTCAGGCAGGAGAAAGAGGAAGATGTGTTGAAGACTGAGCTCTGGGGGCAGGAGTATGACACTATTCACAGAATTAGGGAGCATTTGTGAAAGCAGCTTCTGCTTCTGATATTGCAATGATAAAAGTTTTGGAGGAAACTTCTAGTTGGAGAGATTGACTTAGGAATCCTGGTATAGAAATTATAGGGTCACAGAAAAAAGTGGGTAGCCAATATAGAAGTATTAAAAAATGCAACAATCTCCCCATTTCTCTCCTCAGTTCTGCCCCTCCAGGTAACCAACATTAACAACTTGATGTAGATCCCGCCACATCATTCTCTATGCTCACATAAACACAGATAAATACACGAGTGTATTTATGTGAACAGAGAATATTCTATTATAAATATATGCATCCCTCTCCTCCTTCTTCACAGAACTGTACAACTTTTAGGTGACACTCAGCGCTTAAAGTGGAGAATGTATTTTGACTACCCCAAAGGGAGTGAGGCCCTGAATACCTGGTGGTCAGGAGGGATGGGGTAAAACTATACCCAACTGAGAGAGCCTGAGGCCTGAAACTTTCGAATGAAGATGGTTCTAGACAAGAACAGAGTGCCTCTGTGTAAGGCCCAATGTCAGCATCATGGCAGCCCCACCATCTTGGGCTTGAGCACCACAACATAAAGATGTGGTTTGCCTTTGAGAAATGTCCCTGCAGATGTGATGATTCAGCAGTCCTGGTGGCCTCCCTCCATCAGCAGGTGGATGGGAAAAGAAATGGCTTTGCTCCAGATGAGAGCGACTGGACACAGGCCAGAATCTCTCTTAATCTGCTGGTCTCATCCTTCATGTTTCCCCTGCCCCCTGCCAGCTTCATCCAGAGGTCCACTTTCTAACACAATATTCACCATGACAGCACAAGACTTAGCAGTGTCTGAGAGTATTCTGTAACAAGGTTTGAGTTTTGTGTCAATGCTCTTCTTTCTTCTTTGCCATGGTCAAAAGTGTACCTTTCAGCTCTGAGCCTGTAGGACCTCATGGTGGTAGCAGTAGACCAGGAAAGAACTTGTAAGAGATTTTCTGTAGTTACAATATAGCAATTCTTAATATTTGGGGTCATGAGACCCAGAGCTCCAGAACCACGTGGCGATGCTAGTGCAGGTGAGAGCATCACATGTGCTCGGTATGGTGGGCTTTCTGGCTCAATGTCTTTTCACAGGTTTCTGAACTGCCCTCCTGTTGAGAATTTAAATTTGTGGCACCAAAAAAAAAAAAAAAAAAAAAAAAATTTGTGGCACCTGAGAAGCTTCCCAGGCTGAATTTAGTTGAAAAGCAAAGACTTATTGAGGAAAAATTCCAGTACTAGCTACACTGATATATGTCATCTATACACTATTCCAGAAAAAAATACTATTTATATCTTTATTGGTATAAAATTGGTATCACATAACTGATGTTTCCATCTGTGGGTACCTTTTTCACATCTACATTTGTGTGGGCATGTATGGCCTACATAAGCATGTGATGGATGATCCAGACAGGATCTTCAAGGGCAAAAGGTGGTTGCTGATGACAGAGTCTGAACCACATTTTCAGGATGGCAAAGTTTATCTTTAGTACAGGCATACCTCAGAGGTACTGTGGGTTCAGTTCCAGACCACTGCAATAAAACAAATATCAAAATAAGAGTCACTTGAATTTGTTGGTTTCCCAGTGCATATAAAAGGTGTAGGTGTAGTCTACTAAGTGTGCAAAAGCATTATGTCTAAAAAAACAATGTACATACCTTAATTTAAAAATACTCTATTGCTAGAAAATGCTAACGAGCATCTGAGTCTTCATTGGATCATAATCTTTTTGCTCATGGAAGGTCTTGCCTCGATGGTGATGGATGCTGACTGATCAGGGTGGTGGCTGCTGAAGGCTGGGGTGCCTGGTGGCAATTTCTTAAAGTAAGACAACAGTGAGAATTGCTGCATCCATTGACTCTTCCTTTCACTTGAATACTTAGAGGTCATTTTAGGGTTATTAATTGGCTTAATTTCAATATTGTTGTGTCTCAGGGAATAGTGAAACCTGAGGAGAGGATAGAGACTGGGAAATGGCAGGGTGGTGGAGCAGTCAGAACGTACATGACATTTATTAAGTTCACCGTCTTACATGGGCACAGTTTGTGGAGCTCCAAAACAATTAAAATAGTAACATCAAAGATCACCATAACAAATATAATAATAAAAAAATTTAAAATATTGCTAGAATTAGCAAAATGTGACACAGAGACACAAAGTAAGCAAATATTTTTGGAAAAAATAGTGCCGATAGACTTTGCTCGATGCAGCGTTGCCACGAACCTTCCATTTGTAAAATATGCAATATCCATGAAGTGCAATAAAGTGAAGCATAATAGAATGAAGTATGCCTGTACCTTCATGCCTTGGTTCAGGACACTTCTCTTTCCCTCTGTGTTAGTCAGCTTGGGCTGCCCCAACAAAATAATCACAGTCTGGGTGACTTAACAGCAATTTACATTCTCACAGCTCTGGAGCCTGGGAAATCCCAGATCTAGGTGCCAGCTGATTTGGTTCCTGGTGAGGGCTCTCTCCCTGGGTTGTAGATGGCTGCCTTCTTGCTTCACCCTCATATGGCCTGGAGACAGAGCTATCAAGTGAGCTCTCTGGTGTTTCTTCTTATAAGGACACTAATCCTGTTGGATTAGGGCTCTACCCTTACGACCTAATTTAACTTTAATTACCTCCTTATAGGTCCTATCACCCTGGGGGTTTGGGTTTCAACATATGATTTTTGGTGGGGGGGACACAAACATTTAGTCCATAATACCCTCTATACAATCACTGTTATCAACACACTCCTCTGTTGGCCCAAAGAATTCACTGGGCCTTTTAGCTCCCCTAACCTTTTTTTTTTTTTTTTTTTGACTGTGCCACTTGGCATGGCATGTGGGATTTTAGTTCCCCCACCAGGGATCAAACCCTCGCCCCCTGAAGTGGAAGCATGGAGTCTTAACCACTGGACCACCAGGGAAGTCCCTCCCCTGACCTTTCGATTATCATTTTCTCATGGAAGATGCAGCTTCTTAACTGGCTTCAGAAAGAAGGGGCGGTACCGGACTGGTAACAATTTTTACGCAAACTGGGCTTTCCCATCCTCATCTATTCATTCATCCCATACTGATTTATTTTGAACAAGGCACCCATTCAGGTGTTGGGGATATATCAGTGAAAATACAGACAAAAATCCTTACCCTCGTGGTGCTTGTATTTTTCCTGGGAGCAGGGGCCAGGAGAGGAAAGTAAACAGTATAAATAAGTAAATAAAACAACATAGCATTTTAGAGGTTGATCATTGTTACTGAGAAAAACATAATAGCAGGGAGGAAATGTGTTAGAGGTAGAGGTTGCAATGTAAACCTCAGGGGTAGGGCTCACTGAGGAAGATGCATTGGAGTAAACAAAAGGAGCCTCTGAGGGAAGAGTGGTTCATGCCCAGGAAACCCATGCAAGAATCTGAGGGTGTGTGTATGGTGTATTTGACTCCAGATAGGGTGAAGCACAATGAGCTAGGGGTGGAGGGAGTAGCAGAGGGTTTCTTCTCTCCTCCCCCTGGCTCCTTCACTTCCTTTTTATTTGCTTCACCATCTTCTTTTAATATACTTTGTTTTCCCTCACTCCCCTGCCTTCCCACTGCCACAATTGGTCCTGCCAAAGGCTTATTGCTCTTTTCAAGGACCTGGCTATTAGTTTTTCTTACCAAGCCTATTTGACCCAGAAGCATGACTCCAGAGTGGAAGTTATGGAAACACCTAGGAATGGGTATATCACAGATGTATTTCAGGTTCATGGTTTCAGGTTCAGTTTCAGGTTCTGAAACTCCTTTGGAAGGAGCCGCAAAAGCACTCAACAAGACAGAGGAACTGAGCGTGATGTTACACTAAACCATCCCAAAGAACTCAAGGTGACAGCAGGGTTTCATTAAAACAAAAGGAAGAGACTTAAGCCTGTTTTCAATTAACTGCTATTTCAAGCAGCTCCAGAGGTTTTGAACACACCTTTCTCTTTTATCTAATTCAGAAAGTTTGTGAAAAATATTATCAAGAAATAGACAATGGCATCTGTAATGCAAATGATTGGTGGCATCCTTCTCTTCTTTCTCATCCAGGGGAGGAAATGAGTGTGTATGTGGAAAATTCTCCTGTCGGGAACATTGGAAGCCACAACTCTGGGCCAAAATATAATAAATTTCTCTGTTTTGAAGATACTTTGATTTATCTCAGGTGATCCTGAGATACCACGGGTGCACACACACACACACACACACACACACACACACACACACACACACACACCCACCCCTTTGAGATGGAAGGCACCATAAGGAAGCTTAGAGAATTACACCCATTATCTTGTAATAACCTATAATGGAGTATAATCTTCAAAAACACTGAATCACTATGGTGTACACCTGAAACTAACACAATACTGTAAATCAACTATACTTCAATTAAAAAAATAAAATATGCCAGAAATGTTTAGAATCCTAAAAGATATATATACACACACACATATACATTCATACACATACAGTTAAAATGTAAAACAAGCAGGCAATTTGAACTACAGGTAAGAACTGACCATACAACTCTTCTTCTCGATGATGTCTTGTCTCTCATATTTGTATGTAAATCTAGGTACAGGACACTAAGTTCTGCATTTCCTTACACTGGTTCTAAAACAACACCTTTATATCCTCATGTCATCTTTTTTTTTTTTTTTAGGTTGTTTCCCTCGCTTGCCTATTGTAAATAGTGCTTCAATGAGTATTGGGTGCATGTATCTTTTCGAATTATAGTATTGTCTGGATATATGCCCAGGATTGGAATTGCAGGATCATATGGCAACTCTATTTTTAGTTTTTTAAGGAACCTCCATACTGTTTTCCATAGTGGCTACACCAATTTACATTCCCACCAACAATGTAAGAGGGTTCTCTTTTCTCCACACCCTCTCCAGTATTTGTTATTTGCAGACTTTTTAATGATGGTCATTCTGACTGGTGTGAGGTAGTACCTCACTGTTGTTTTGATTTGCATTTCTCTAATAATTAGCAATGTTGAGCATCCTTTCATGTACCTGTTGGCCATCTCTATGTCTTCTTTGGAGAAATGTCTATTTAGGTCTTCTGTCCATTTTTGATTGGGTTGTGGTTTTTTGGTATTGAGTTGTATGAGCTGTTTGGATATTTTGGAAATTGAGCCCTTGTTGGTCACATCATTTGCAAACATCTTCTCCCAGTCTGTAGGTTGTCTTTTCATTTTGTGTGTGGTTTCATTGCTGTACAGCAGCTCATAAGTTTGAATAGGTTCCATTTGTTTACTTTTGCTTTTATTTCTATTGCCTTGGGAGACTGACCTAAGAAAAATGATTGGTATGATTTATGTCAGAGAATGTTTTGCCTATGTTCTCTTCTAAGAGTTTCATGGTGTCATGTCTTTTTTTTTTTTTACAATAATTATCTTTAAAATATACATTTTTAAATATTTTATTTTATTTATTTTTTATATAGCAGGTTCTTATTGGTTATCTATTTTATATTATATATTAGTTATATATTAGTGTATATATGTCACTCCCAATCTCCCAATTCATCCCACCACCAGCACCCCACCCCGCTTTCCCCCCTTGGTGTCCATACGTTTGTTCTCTACATCTGTGTCTCTATTTCTGCCTTGCAAACCAGTTCATCTGCACCATTTTTCTAGATTCCACATATATGCATTTATATACGATATTTGTTTTTCTCTTTCTGATTTACTTCACTTTGTATGACAGTCTCTAGGTGCATCCACATCTCTACAAATGACCCAATTACATTCCTTTTTATGGCTGAGTAATATTCCATTGTATATATGTACCACATCTTCTTTATCCATTTGTCTGTCGATGGGCATTTAGGTTGCTTCCATGACCTGGCTATTGTAAATAGTGCTGCAATGAACATTGGGGTGCTCATGTCATCTTGTTTTGGGAGAATGCAGGGCTTCCTTCAATCTTCCCTGTCCTTTTCTTTTACCTTTACTATTGTTCTTCATGATAGGCTAAGTTGGTTCTCATATGGAAAATGGGAATTCCTGCCAAGTGCCTTCATAAAATATGAAGATATCCAACAAAATAAGATTTCAACCGAGCTTCCACCTAATAGATTATTTTCTTAGTGAGTAGACCACCTGTCTGAAATGTCAATACAACTGAAAACCCCTATAAGGCTAAAGGAAAAGGAACCCAGTTCAGTCATTTTCCACAATGAAGCAGTTTCTGTGCTAAGTTGAATCACTCAGGTATTTGTTCATTCGGTGAAGGGTAGCAGTTAAAGTCAGGGGTTATGAAATCACATTGCTTGGTTTCAAATCCAATTTTCCCCTTACTTGGGTTAATTATGTCTTCTTTTTGAACTTCAGATTCCTCATCTGCTAACTCAGCATGGTGCCTACCTCACAAAGTTTCTATGAAAGTTAAATGAGATGATATATGTAATACACATAACACAATGTCCAGCATGTGGTAATTGCACAATACCTATTAGCTGTTATTAATTTCCTTGAGTTAAATGTGCGAGCCATTGGTCAACTCTGGATGTTGTGAAAAATATAAAGATCGACTTTCCACACAGTCCGAGTCCTCAGGAGAAACAACTTAACATATGACAACGATATAAAGTAGGATATATTTGTACATGAGAGGGGGAGAGATGAGTGAAGTGCCAGGAGAGGGCAGGTGACAGAGGGGTCACTTCTACCCAGGAAGTTCCAGGAAAGATGACAAGGAGGATGTCACTTTTTAAACTAAGTGAATAATTAGAAGGAATTAAATAGACTTCTCCGTAGAAGAGAGGAGGATATTCTAGGAAGAAAGAATGTTGTTGGCAAAGGCAAAGAGATGTGACAATGTGAGATGTGTTTGGGGGAAGGGTGGCCCATCCTGTTTGGGTTGGATGATGAACACAAAGATGATGTGTGCTGTATATGGCTGGAAATACATGTTGGGACCTGAACTTAATTTGGAAAGTAATAAGAAGCCATTGAAGGTACGATGTTTGTGACAGCTATTTTAAAAATGGTATTTAAAGAATGTGTAGGAGATCAGTCCTGAGTTTGTTGATGAAATACCATGAATTTCTAAATTATAATCAAGCTCTTTTTGGTCAGTTCAGATAGTTCATTGTGTTGTGTTCCTATGTCTCTTTGTATTCATTGATATGTGCTATTTTTCTTTACCCCCATTTTTTCCCTGTACAGGTGTGATCTCCATTCCTTTGTACATCCCTCACAGGCTGTTCGACTGGAAGTTTGAAGATAACATCTGCATTTTGGCTCACTATTGACTATCTTTTGTGTACAACATCTGTGTATAACATTGTACTCATCAGCTTTGATCGATACCAGTCAGTCTCGAATGCTGTAAGTCAAAATATTAATTTATCCTCCTTAGAAGATTATATACTTGTAAATTTTGGGTCCCCAAGCAAAAAAATTTTTTGTTTAATTGGCAAAACTTAGAGAAGCCTGTTACCCTTTTGTTGTCTAGCACTAAGTTCTCATTGGTGCTTAGAGAACATTTTCTGTGTGATTTGGTTAGGTCACTCCCTTATGTACCACTAAAATGGGAAGGTGTCCACCAAAATCCAAGGCAAGTTGTGAGAAGTGGTAAATCGAGTCCGTAGTAGATCGGATATGCATGAGTCTCACAGTAGGTTTATCTGTTCAACTCCTTAGACAACTTGAGACCTGAATGTTTTCTTCAGGATGGAACTTGGTGGGTGATTAGAAAGACTCCCAGACTTCTGAATGTCATGAGAAAATTAATTTTGAATGACCAAAGGAAAAGACAGTATACAGGGAAGCTATAGGTTATACAGTGGCACTAACCAGAAACTAACCAGTGCCAGTTTAGGACCCATGCCAAGAAAGTCTGAACTTACCCAAGATTTAGAACAGTGTCATCAACTAGTTCATGACAGTTCTTAAGCTAAATTTATCACCAATAGAATAAAGGAGAGAATAAGGTTGATGTTAATAAGGATGAGGGGTGGGAAGAGGCCACAGAAACATGGATGGTGATCTGAAGTCTTTGAGACCTAGATGGGAAACTTCCTTCACTCCTGAGTCCCAGGGACCCAAATGTGTGGGAAACAACTGTGTGACAGGGATTTTGCTAAGGACACAAAACTGAATCTCCAGAGTCTTTCTTTTTGAGGAGCATAACAGTCTAATGTGGACACAGATCCATAAACAAAGGGACTAAGTGTGGTGCTGGAGGCACTGAGAGGACAGTGACAGTTCTTTCCTGGGAGAGGTGTGCAGCTTGGGGGCAGACAGGATCGGGAGGGTGCACTGGACAGGCAAGGATAAACTGCCGTAATGAAGAGACTCCAAAATGCTGAGACCAAACAAGACAGAAGCTAACTTTTCTCTCATAGAACAGTTCAGGAAGATGGGAAGGCTCTGCTCCAGGAACTCACCCAGGGACCCAGGCTCTGTACCCTCTAGAGTAGGGACCTTTGGTGTCTGTTGCAACTGCTCAAATAAAACTTTATTATCCAAACAGGTGGTGGGCCACACTTGCTCCATGGACAGTGGTTTGCTGACCCCCACCCGCCCTAAGTCATTAACCTCCTCTGCACACTCCAAGTCACGTTGTAGTCACTCCAGGTTCTAGAAAGGAAGGGCAAAAGTCAGAAGTCTAGGGTAAGGGATTTTCTTTTAACCAAGTAGTGCAGAATCACACAATCATTTCCACTCACCTTTCATTGGTGAAATTTAGTCATGTGGTCTTACCTTACTTCAAGGGAAGCTGGGAAGTGTGGCCTCTAGCTGAGCTGCCATATGGCCAGGAAGAAGTAGAGAATGGATGTGGTGGGACAGCCAGACACTTGACATTGAGTACTTTATTGGCATCAGAGTCCACTGCAGTTTGTACTGGACGAACTCTGGAGAGAGTACAGATCAGTTTGGATTAGCAATCCAGAAGCCTATAATCTCAGATTTTTCAAACTGATAGTAATCCATTATTGAGTCATGAAATCAGTTCAGTGGGTTATTATGTCACTCTTTCGTAGAATGAAAAAATATGGAAAGAAGTACAATAGAACTTAACAAGCTAGAGTATAAAATATCAGAGTACCTTGTGCATAATAAAGGTAAGTATTGTTTTATGAATACCTTTGTCTGTATACTTCATTAGGGTATAAAATGTATTTCTTACTTTAGGTCACAGTCAAAATGTTTGAAAAGCAGTGCTCTAATTAATAATCTTTCTTAACTAAATCTTTAATTTGTACTGTAAAATTTTCCTTTCTTTCTGGGTTTTCATTTTAATCTTCACTGAGTGTTCCTAGTTAGTGTTCACTGGGACATTTCTTCACTGAACATCCAAGCTCTTGAGTCAACCTCAGCTTTGTGTTAGGGTAAGGGATGGCTTGCCCCGTTAGAAAAAGGGCTTAGAAGTTACAGAGAGTTGAGGAGTGATGTCCAGAGAGAAAATGGGTAGGCTTGTTTCTTGGTCTTGCCCTGAGAAATTCCCCTGGCAATGGAGGCTGTAAACTTGGTGAGGGCCAGGTCAGCTGGATCCGGGTCCCTGGTACACAGCACAGAGTCAAGTGTAAAAAGTGCTCCATGCATGAGTGTATGAATGCTCACGGGGGTGCTCAGG
Organism: Physeter macrocephalus; assembly: GCF_002837175.3. Taxonomy (NCBI): domain Eukaryota; kingdom Metazoa; phylum Chordata; class Mammalia; order Artiodactyla; family Physeteridae; genus Physeter; species Physeter macrocephalus. The sequence continues at coordinate 38,401,408 of NC_041232.1, forward strand.
CAGCACTCGCACCTCTGTTGGCTGAGTTCCAACACAGCTGTATGAAGCCAGAAGGAAGCCTTTAAAGACCACAGGAGCTCATAGGAAGTGATCATGCGGAACTGAGCTCTTGCTGTAGCTAAAAGTAGAGGAGACAGTGTAATAGGGGAAGGCGGCAGGCTGGGCTTGGGAAATGGAAATCTGACAATAGTTTGGGGAAGGAAGGCTCGATGCAGATGGCAGTGCATGACAAGCACTTAGAATGGCTCTGCAATCCCATCTCATTATTAACACCATCAAGTTCCAGGGGTTGCTCTGCCTCACAAAAGAAACCGGACTGACAGAATGTTTGGATATCTTATTGGGGTGGGGAAGGAAGCAGGGTAAGAGACAACATCCTGAATAATGGACATATTCTGTAGTGGGTGAGAACTGGGCCACTAATGAATTTCAGGGAGGCACGGGCCTGGATTTAAGCAATGCTTGAACTGTCATCTCTCAAAAATGCTACCCAGAGATGAAGAGATTGGCATCATCTTCTCCATTCCCTTGTATGTCCATTATCCCATTTGACCTTATGCATAACAGAAAAGAGATTACTTTCCAGCATATTGCATCATATCATTACAAAGGCTGAACAGAGCAATTAAAAAACGAAATGCAGTTTTATGACCATCTGGGTATCGTTACCATCTTCATAATCATTAGATTTAGTGCAAGTATTAATTAGTGGTATGAGAAGCAGATGGCAAAAAAATGTATTGTATATGGGAGCTTGTGGTCAGCGCCATATGCATTTTAGCTTAGCCTCAGAAATACCAGTAATTTGGAAAAAGAAAAAAAAGAAAAAGAAAACCCCACTTCCCTGCAGTTTTTAAAAATAACTTTTTTTTTTTTTTTAAAACCAGCCTCCTTTTACCTCTAGCCAATTGGTGAGCCCTTTCCAGCATGTACAATCCATCAAAGAAAGACAGTGCTGGGCACTGTTACACCCCTTTAATAAAAATGAGAAACCACTTTAGAACAAGACTTAACAACTCACAGAGAAAATAGCACTTGAGAGATGGTGAAAGGGAAGTGTGTTCCAACTTCATGGGTAAATCATTTCCTTTCCCTTGAGTGCAAAAGGCAGAAAAACATGGAATATTTGGGCTGGAAGGAATCTTACTGATCTAAAAGGTGTCCAGAGAGGTTGTGTGCTCTAGGTCCCCTTAAGAAAGTCTTGGGTCACACGTTTATCCCTCATACAGGGTGGATGGCATTTCAGATTTCTTACAGAAGATTTCAGAATCAATCAAAAGTCATGGGTCTTGGGCTTCCCTGGCGGCGCAGTGGTTGAGAGTCCACCTGCCGATGCAGGGGACACGGGTTCGTGCCCTGGTTTGGGAAGATCCCACATGCCGCGGAGCGGCTGGGCCCGTGAGCCGTGGCCGCTGAGCCTGCGCGTCCGGAGCCTGTGCTCCGCAACGGGAGAGGCCACAACAGTGAGAGGCCCGCCTACCGCAAAAAAAAAAAAAAAAAAAAAAGAAAGAAAGAAAAACGTCATGGGTCTTGTGATCCAAGAGCAATCCTCCATCTCATTTTCCCTTACAGAAGCCTGTCCTTGTGACCAAGTGGACTTAGAACATTCTTCACCCCTATAAAAAGACCGTGGCACTCACCACAGCCATGGCTCTCCAGTGGCTGGCCACCACTGCTTTGGCACCATTTTTGTCAGGTAGATACGTTTGTAGAAAGAAATGATTTGGTCACGCTCAGTAACACTGTAGTATCTCCCCACAGCTGGTTTAAACTTTCTTTTTGTGCGTCATCTTGTGGGAGTAACATAAGAGTTCTTCTCTTTTTTTGGACCCCACCTTGAAGGCTCAGCATAAACTGCAGAGTAGATTCTTCCTAAATACTGGATTTAGAAAAGCCAGTGTCTTTGAAACTTTTCTGACTGTAACTTCAGTGATAAATGCATTTTACACTATGATTCAGTACACACATTTCTCTTTCTCTACGTATATCTATATTCCCAAAGCAAAAGTTTCATCAAATAATACATATCTTTATGATGTGTGATGCATTCTGACACTGATTATTCCAATCATTAAAAAAATTGCTGCCCATGACCCATCTGACAAGTTAAAAACACCGTGAAAATGGGCATTTAGTTTCAGTTAACAGTTCAGGTTAGTGTCTGTGGACTAGGAAAAACGGCATTCTTATTTTAGATATCAACCTTGACATTTTCTATAGTGTCAGAGGTTTAACCTTGAACTGCTAAGAAAGTCTACATCTTGGCCCAGGGTCCACCGAAATTGAACCCTCTGCCCTGGCCCAGATCATGTTACCCCAATTCAGTGAATATCCCCGCTTTGCACATCCCTGAAACTCCTGAGGGCCCATGGTATGCTTTGTGCAATCAACATATGCTCATTGTATTGAAAATAATTTATTTGGTTTCTTTTAGGTATCTTACAGAGCTCAACACACTGGGATCTTGAAGATTGTGGTTCTGATGGTGGCCGTCTGGGTAGTGGCCTTCTTAGTGCATGGGCTAATAATTCTAGTTTCAGAGGCCTGGAAGAAAGGGAAGGGGGATTGTGAACCTGGATTCTTTACAGAATGGTATATCCTTGCCCTCATGGTACTCTTGGAATTCATGATCCCAGTCCTGTTAATGGCTTATTTCAACATGTATATTTACTGGAGCCTATGGAAGCGGGGTAATCTCAGTAGGTGGCATTCTAGATTCACTTCTGTCTCTTCCAGTAGCTATGGATGCTCATTCAGGAGTGGACTGTTTTCAAGGACATCTTTTTCTAACCCAGAGGAAGCAGCAGCGTCCCTTCATTCGGAGAAACCAAGAAGAAAGAGCAGGCTCTTGTTTTCCTCAATAGCCCAGACAAATAGTGTAACTGCTTCCAAAACGGAATCCCTCTCCCATTCAGATTCCCTAGTTCTTCAACAGAGGGAACATCTTGAGCTGTGCAGAGGCAGGAAATTAGCTAAGTCACTGGCCATTCTCTTAGGTGTTTTTGCCATTTGCTGGGCTCCCTACTCTCTGTTCACAATTATTCGTTCAATATCCCCCACAGACCTCAGTCTGTCAGCAACAGCTGTGTACGAGTTCACATTTTGGCTTCAGAGGTTCAATTCCTTTGACAATCCTTTTTTGTATCAGCTGTGTCACAAGCGTTTTCAGAAGGCTTTCTTGAAAATATTTTGTGTGAAAAAGCAGTCCATACCATCACACAATCGGTCAACGTCCTCTTAATCTTTGTGCCTATGTAAATTTCAGTCTCGCTCTCACCTAAATGAATCTGGCTTTTATCTTGCCCTTTCCACTCTGCTGAAAAAGTCTAGAAAATCATAACACTTGAAAACTTAAAAAAAAAAACACCTGGAACCTAGAAGTCAGTGGAAAATTATTCCAGTTAATATCAACAGCATAATTAGAAATTGACAATAATATTTTTGTAAACTCATAACCACAAAAGCACTATATTTTTCTTAGTCATCACCTCTTCTTTGTCTTTTAGATCTTAAATAACATTGATTGTGAAATTCAAGAATTTTGGTTTTTCTATGTTCAGTGTTTGCTACAGTCTTAAGTGAATTTCCCTTTTTTATTTTACAGTGATGAAAACTCGTCACGCTTTAAGATCATTCCCTGAAGTATACAGTAGAAAAAAAAGAGCTCTTGTGCCCTCTTTGCTGGGGGTGGGTAACTGTTATGGTCACTGGGCAGGCGAATTAGGGTTTGAATTGGCAGGACAGGGGTTGAGGGTGGCCAGATAGAAGAGCAGAGGGCATGTGTACTTCCAGACTCTATATTCCTGATCCCAGATAAGAAGGAAGTGTGAGATGAGGGAGGAAAAAGGAGGTCACTGCAGCTCTCAGAGGTCCTCAATGAAGTTATCTTGGAGGCCCTGGCAATCAGAGGATGTCAGGGTGAGGGACAGGCAATGTGTTGAAAGGATGGCTTTCCCTATTCCTTCCTGCCCCCTTCTCCCAATTATCACATCAGCTCAAACTTCTCTGTGAGAAAATATGGAAGAAAGAGAAAGGCTAAGAGATGCAAAAGGACTATATGATTAAACCTGATGTACCTGGTGTAACATTCACAGAACTAGTACGTGTCAATAATTATGAATAAAATATATTTCTGTGTTTGATGTTTTTAACTCGTGTGCTCAAAATTTTACACTGAAGTGCTCAGAGTGATTCCTTTATTATGCAGTTAATGTAGGTTATACCTTACTGATGAGTTGCATTTTATTAGACGTGACATTTTGTTCTTTTTGTCATTATTAATATTTTTATAGTGCTCTTTCCTGTCTTTGTCATAACATTTCATTTTCACTTCATAGTTAATTTAATCTATTCTGTAAGGTTTTATCAGTGTTTCTTCTATAACTTTTCAGAGTTCTTTTTTTTCTTTGGTGGGGAGCATTATCTTTATTTTTTTAATTTTATTCTTTTTTTATACAGCAGGTTCTTATTAGTTATCCATTTTATACATATTAGTGTATACATGTCAATCCCAATCTCCCAGTTCATCACACCACCACCCTCCCCACCGCTTTCCCCCCTTGGTGTCCATTCGTTTGTTCTCTACATCTGTGTCTCAATTTCTGCCCTGCAAACCGGTTCATCTATACCATTTTTCTAGGTTCCACATCTATGCGTTAATATACGATATTTGTTTTTCTCTTTCTGACGTACTTCACTCTGTATGACAGTCTCTAGATCCATCCACATCTCAACAAATGACTCAATTTCATTCCTTTTTATGGCTGAGTAATATTCCATTGTATATATGTACCACATCTTCTTTATCCATTCGTCTGTCGATGGGCATTTAGGTTGCTTCCATGAGCTGGCTATTGTAAATAGTGCTGCAATGAACATTGTGGTACATGCCTCTTATTGAATTATGGTTTTCTCTGGGTATATGCCCAGTAGAGGGATTACTGGGTCATACAGTAATTCTATTTTTAGTTTTTTAAGGAACCTCCATACTGTTCTCCATAGTGGCTGTATCAATTTACCTTCCCACCAACAGCACAAGAGGGTTCCCTTTTCTCCACACCCTCTCCAGCATTTGTTGTTTGTAGATTTTCTGATGTTGCCCATTCTAACTGGTGTGAGATGATACCTCATTGTAGTTTTGATTTGCATTTCTCTAATAATTAGTGATGCTGAGCAGCTTTTCATGTGCTTCTTGGCCATCTGTATGCCTTCTTTGGAGAAATGTCTATTTAAGTCTTATACCCATTTTTGGATTGGGTTGTTTGTTTTTTTAATATTGAGCTGCATGAACTGTTAATATATTTTGGAGATTAATCCTTTGTCCGTTGATTCGTTTGCAAATATTTTCTCCCATTCTGACGGTTGTCTTTTCATCTTGTTTGTAGTTTCCTTTGCTTTGCAAGAGCTTTTAAGTTTCATTAGGTCCCATTTATTTATTTTTGTTTTTATTTCCATTACTCTAGGAGGCGGATCAAAAAAGATCTTGCTGTGATTTATGTCAGTGTTCCTCCTATGTTTTCCTCTAACAGTTTTATAGTGCCCAGTCTTACATTTAGGTCTCTAATCCATTTTGGGGTCTTTTGTGTCTCCATACAAATTTTAGGATTTTTTGTTCTAGTTCTGCAAAATATGTCATTGGTAATTTGATAAGGATTGTAAACAGTGACAGTTTTACTTCTTCTTTTCCCATTTGTATTCCTTTTCTTTTTCTTCTCTGATTGCCATGGCTAAGACTTCCAGAACTATGTTGAAAAACAGTGGTGAGAGTGGACATCCTTGTCTTGTTCC
>NC_041232.1:38407835-38408242 GCF_002837175.3 Physeter macrocephalus
CCATCTGGCTCTGGACTTTTGCTTGTTGGAAGATTTTTAATCACAGTTTCAATTTCATTACTTGTGATTGGTCTGTTCATATTTTCTATTTCTTCCTGTTTCAGTCTTGGAAGTTTATACCTTTCTAAGAGTTTGTCCATTTCTTCCAGGTTGTCCATTTTATTAGCATAGAGTTGCTTATAGCAGTCTCTTAGTATGCTTTGTATTTCTCTGGTGTCTGTTGTAACTGCTCCTTTTTTATTTCTAATTTTATTGATTTGAGTCCTCTTCCTATTTTTCTTGATGAGTCTGGCTAATGATTTATCAATTTTGTTTATCTTCTCAAAGAACCAGGTTTTAGTTTTATTGATCTTTGCTATTGTTTTCTTTGTTTCATTTATTTCTGCTCTGATCTTTATGATTTCTTT
>NC_041232.1:38408893-38455920 GCF_002837175.3 Physeter macrocephalus
TCAGTGATCTCTTGGTTATTTAGTAACATATTGTTAAGCCTCCATGTGTTTGTGTTTTTCTACATATTTTTCCCTGTAATTTATTTGTAATCTCATAGCACTGTGGTCAGAAAAGATGCTTGATATGATTTCAATTTTCTTAAATTTACCAAGGCTTGATTTGTGGCCCAAGATGTGATGTATCCTGGAGAATGTTCTGTGCCCACTTGAGAAGAAACTGTAATCTGCTCTTTTTGGATGGAATGTCCTATGACTATCAATTAAATATATCTGGTCTACTGTGTCATTTAAAGCTTGTGTTTCCTTATTAATTTTCTGTTTGGATGATCTGTCCATTGGTGTAAGTGAGGTGTTAAAGTCCCCCACTATTATTGTGTTACTGTCGATTTCCTCTTTTATAGCTGTTAGCTTTGTATCCATTCAGTGAGCCTGTGTCTTTTGGTTGGAGCATTAAATCCATTCACATTTAAGGTAATTATCGACATGCGGTTTATCCTGCCTGGGACTCTCTGCACTTCCTGGACTTGGGTGGCTATTTCCTTTCCCATGTTAGGGAAGTTTTCAACTATAATCTCTTCAAATATTTTCTCGGGTCCTTTCTCTCTCTCTTCTCCTTCTGGGACCCCTATAGTGCAAATGTTGCTGTGTTTAATATTGTCCCAGAGGTCTCTTAGGCTGTCTTCACTTCTTTTCATTCGTTTTTCTTTATTCTGTTCTGCGGCAGTGAATTCCACCATTCTGTATTCCAGGTCACTTATCCATTCTTCTGCCTCAATTATTCTGCTATTGATTCCTTCTAGTGTATTTTTCATTTCATTTATTGTATTGTTCACTTCTGTTTGTTTGTTCTTTAATTCTTCTAGGTCTTGATTAAACATTTCTTGCATCTTCTCGATCTTTGTCTCCATTCTTTTTCCGAGATCCTGGATCATCTTCACTATCATAATTCTGAATTCTTTTTCTGGAAGGTTGCCTATCTCCACTTCATTTAGTTGTTTTTCTGGGGTTTTATCTTGTTCCTTCATCTTGTCTATCTTTCTGTGAATGTGGTTTTTTTTCCACAGGTTGCAGGATTGTAGTTCTTCTTGATTCTGTTGTCTGCCCTCTGGTCTTCTCAGAGTTCTTATACAGATTAGTCACTTTCATATTTCTTAGACCTTTTACACCTTTGATTAATTTCAAAGACTAAAATACGAAAATATTTTAAGTATATCATAAATGCTTAGAAATGCACATGATTTTTATATACACTTATGCCTTAACATTAAGTTGAAAACAGGAAATACATGTTTAACATTCAATCATAATTTGAAAAATTTAATAAACCCTCATGAACAGACAAGTTTTTATAAAGCTGTTACTTGTCAGCTGTTGGTTTTAACATTTATAAATTAGTAGTTTTGGGTTTCATCTGATCACTGGAGGCTTGAATGTTCATTGAAAGAAGTGGCCACAGGAGAACTTTCCTAGTTGAACCTTGGGGGAACCATGGCTAAATTGTCATATGTATTTTCTAAAATACAGAAAATGTAATATGTATTGTATTTCATTCAATCCAAGATGCTGTCAATGTAAGACATATCATCTTATACTATAAAAGACAAAATGCTTTAGACTGTCTATGAAACAATACTTTAAAAATCACAATTATAATAAGTCCTATTCTTATTTCAGGATTGTTGAAGAGTGAGAAACGTGTGTTTTAGAAGTGATGAAATATGATCTAGGTATGAGAAATGACAGAACAGGGCTAATCCTCTATGAAATGAGAGTTTGAATAAAATACTTTTGATGGTACATTCATGTATTCATTATACAAATGTGTATTAGGAGTCTATCATGTATTAACTACTTATTGTAAAGATGTCTGTGAACCTTGCCAATAATAAGATTTATATTCCCTGGGGCAGGAATATTACTTTTCTTTTAGTACAATGCACCTCATAGCTATTTACTGAAAAGGCACACACAAGGCATTTTCCTTAAAAAGGGAATGTTGATGCCAGTCTTTTATTTTTTATTTTTTTTAAACACAATGAATTTTTAAAAAAGATTTAGTTATTATTTACTTATTTATTTATTTTTGGCTGCATCAGTTCTTAGTTGTGGCACTCGGGATCTTCGCTGAGGCATGTGGGAGCATTTGCTGCAGCATGTGGGCTCTTTGTTGTGGCACGCAGGCTTCTCTCTAGTTGTGGTGTATGGGTTTTCTCTTCTCTACTTGTGGTGCGCAGGCTCTAGGGCGCGTGTGCTCTGTACTTGTGGCGTGCAGGTTCCAGAGTGCGTGGACTCTGTAGTTTGTGGCATGCGGGCTCTAGTTGAGGCTTGCATGTTCAGTAGTTGTGGCGTGCAGGCTTAGTTGCCCCGCGGCACGTGGGATCTTAGTTCCCTGACCAGTGATCGAACCTGAAACCACCAGGGAAGTCCCAATCCCAGTCTTTTAAATGCAAGTCTTTTAAATTTGCACTGAAGGAACTTTAGAATGTTTTTCATTATAATAAAAATAATATGAACTTATTATAAAAAGACAACAGTTAAAGAATTCCTTTACCCAAGAAGCAGCCACAACTATTAGTTTGGTATAGGTGTTTCTAGAGAAAAGAATGATATAATTCCATTATCTAGAAACACGTGTTTATATATCTAAACAACTCAAGATATCCTCAGGTGGGGCTTTTCATAAAACAAAGGCTCCTATTATAGTATGAGTAATTACCATCCTCCAGTCCCCAGTATAGCTGGTTTATAAACACTAAATTTTAGGGACTTCTCTGGTGGTCCAGTGATAAAAAATCAGCCTTCCAATGCAGGGGATGTGTGTTCGATCGAGAGAGCACCTCAACGAGAGAGCCTGTGTGCCGCAAACTACAGGGCCCACAGGCCCTGGAGCCCGTGCATCACAACTAGAGAGAGAAAGCTCACATGACGCAATGAAAGATCCTGCATGCCTCAACGAAGATGCTGTGTGCCACAACTAAGACCTGACGCAGCCAAAAAAATAAAGAAAATAAAAAATTTTAAAAATACTAACTTTTAAAGATATTTAATTTTAAATTAATTATTTTAAAATACATATTTTAAAAATTTTAAATACTTATTAGCTTAAATCCAGACCCAACTCCACTGGCATAATTGGCAGAACATTCCTAAGAATGTTGTTTCCTAGGTGTTGGCTTCAGTTGGCCTGTATAGATAGAGATTCAAGAAGAGTGAAGGCAGATTTAGGGCTATGTCAATTATGAATGGCACTTTAGGTATAGTCTTTTTATGGGTCATGAGGGCTTTAAATATAAATAACTGAACAATCATAATAACTATTTTACAGAACTGCTTTTTGTGGCTTTTTGGTAACTACTTTCTTGTAGCAAGGATCTTGAGATTTGAAGAAACTATTCTTCACACTGTGATTTCAGAAAAAGGAATTCTTGTATACAAAATAAACTTTTTGTTCTAATAATTGTTGTCAGGGTTGTTCTGCGCAAGGACACTCCTGCTAACAGGGGGTTGATGGGTTTTGAGCAAAGATCTGGAGCCGTTCTGGCAACATTAAGCCCAGCATCCTCATTCCCACAAAGTTTTCTTGACCTCTGTTCTCTGTTCTTGCCACATGGACTTTAGTACTTAAGAAGTGTTCAACATTTTTGTGTTGGTGATGCAAGTGAAAGAGGAATGAAGTCCAGGATAGCATGGGACTCAGCAGTGGGTATCATTGGTGGGTTCCCTACAGAGATTCCAAGCTGGCAGTTCATGGAGGTGTCTGGTCTATAAGATGAGTGGATTCTGTTATTTAAAAATTGGGGAATTCAACATTAAAATTGAGATTTTCACTTTTTTTTTTTTTTTTTTTTTTAAAAAATTTAAAAGACCCAGAAACTTGGGCCCCTCATCCCCTAAAGAAAACAATTTGCCAAATTGAGCAAAGATCTGGAGCCGTTCTGGCAACATTAAGCCCAGCATCCTCATTCCCACAAAGTTTTCTTGACCTCTGTTCTCTGTTCTTGCCACATGGACTTTAGTACTTAAGAAGTGTTCAACATTTTTGTGTTGGTGATGCAAGTGAAAGAGGAATGAAGTCCAGGATAGCATGGGACTCAGCAGTGGGTATCATTGGTGGGTTCCCTACAGAGATTCCAAGCTGGCAGTTCATGGAGGTGTCTGGTCTATAAGATGAGTGGATTCTGTTATTTAAAAATTGGGGAATTCAACATTAAAATTGAGATTTTCACTTTTTTTTTTTTTTTTTTTTTTAAGAAATTGAAAGATCCAGCAACATTGGGCCCACATTCCCTCAAGAAAACAATTTGCCAAATCTAAGTTCTGAGTAGTGGCTGCCTCTTGTAGGCAGGGAGATACCCTGCAGGGCTCCACAGTTCCATTTTCCTTCATTTAGTCACTTTCATTTGCCTGTCTGTTCCCTTTAGGTATCTGAATTGCAGGCCCTGCTCTATATGTAAAAAGAAAAAGTGATTCATGAAACTAGAGCGTACCCTAGAAACTACAAACATTGCCTTTTCTTTATTTTTATTTTTTGGCTGCGTTGGGTCTTCATTGCTGCACACGGGCTTTCTCTAGTTGCGGTGAGCGGGGGCTACTCTTCATTGTGGTTCGTGGGTTTCTCGTTGCGGTGGCTTCTCTTGTTGTGGAGCACAGGCTCTAGGTGCACGGGCTTCAGTAGCTGTGGCTCGCGGGCTCTAGAGTACAGGCTCAGTAGTTGTGGCACATGGGCTTAGTTACTCCGCGGCATGTGGGATCTTCCCAGACCAGGGCTCGAACCCGTGTCCCCTGAATTGGCAGGCGGATTTTTAACCACTGTGACACCAGGGAAGTCCCAACATTGCCTTTTCTGTTGGAAATTTTATGTTCGGGGGCTCCTTCAGTTAGGATTCCTTTGGTTACAAGTGACAGAAACACAAATTGAACCACCTGGGCAAAAGTGAAGATATTGTTCCCATTATCAAAGTGCGTAAAGACAATGGTGGGAGCCACCCCAGGGATGATGGAAACCAGACACTCTGTGACTTTATTTTATATTGTGGCTTCTCCACGAGGCTGGGATGATGGATGCTTACATCCTTCTTGATCAGATAGGAAAAGGGCCTCTCCTAGTAACAGTGAGAAAAAAAATCCTGGAAAAGCTAAATTGAGTGCCCAGTGGGTACCTTGTGTGGATACCTTCAGAACAATACAGGAGAGGATGGATACTAGTACTGTCCACTTGGGTCAGTTCCCCCTTCAGACCAATCTCTGTGACAGAGAGATAGGGTCAGCCCCATTCAAACCATGTGCCAGAAGGGGGAGGAACAGTTTCCTCAAATGGAGAGAGGTATGGTTACCAGAAGAAGGAGGAAGAGAAAATAAATGTCTACTCCAAGGGGTATTCAAAAATTGGGGATGTAATGAACATCTGATTGCCTTCCTCATACATTGTATAAGACTGCCCAAATGGCCTCAATTCTCTACCCCTTCCTGTATCCCCACCCTTTGCTATGTAACTTTGCAGCTCTTCCCATCAAGAGGGACTTGCTTGGCCAACAGGTAGTGAAAGTGACACCATGTCAATGTCAAGCCTAGGCCTCAAGAGGCCTGCCTAAGTTTATCTGTTCTATCTCTGAGAACCTTGCTCAGCTACCAGGTGGACACACCCAGGCTAGCCTACTGGAGGAAGAGTGACCACGTGTGACAGAATCAAGCTGTCGTCATAGCTGAGCCATCTTAGAGCAGTCAGCCACCAGCTGACTCAGCGGTTGATTGGAGATGCCCGGGCAAACACTGGCTAAATGAGGCCAGGTGATTGCAGCCTAGCATGGCCCAGACCAGAAGAACCACTGAGCTGACCCAGAGACTCCTGAGCAATTTTAAGTCGCTGCATTTTGGGAATGGTCCGATATTCACTAACAGCTACCTGATACGGCAAGTGTCCGCCTTCCAGTGTATTAAATGTAGCCTCTGAAAGTTGAGCAGGAGAGAGACATAGATATTTACATCACTTGTTCTTTTGTGGTAACTGAGACAAAAGACAAACATTATTATGTAATAGGACAGACTTTTTTTTTAAGGCCACGGCTACTTCTCTGCAACAACACAGTCATTGCAAAATGATTTAGTAGCAAGATAACTGATTTTGAAATATCATAAACTATACAACATAACAACAGTAGGATAGATGCACACATGAGGGTAAAGCTATACCATGGGGATGGAAGAAAAAGGGCATCACAGGTTAAAACAAGCTGTTCTTAGCTATGTGCCTCCCTCTCTTAATCACCTTGTTCAGTCTCCTCACGTTCCATCTTAAGTCAGATACTGCAACCTACGGACTGATTATGCACTTTATATTAAGTAGTCTCTCTTTTGGACCCTTTTCTCCTTGCTCATGCCTGTAGTCATTTTGTTATGAGATTAAACATCTTCTAGGGAATAAGAGAAGAAGGAGGACTTTCAGTAGAAGAAGCCAGTTTGGTTAACTAAACTGTAGTTAAGCCATTACAGTTTGACGAGTAGTTCTGTGAAGGATCAGTGGAAGAAGTCGAATTTCTCTCTCCTTTCTTTCTCTCTTACTACAGATCATGAGGAGTTGACCATAAAAAAAACATCCCGCAGGAAAAGTTTAGGTTAGTTAACCAGAGTCTAACTTGCTGGGATAATATCAGAGCCTAACTGACCTGGGGGAAGGGAAATACCCAACTCCAGCTGGTTCTAGCCATCCCGACCCACCTAAGCGGGGAGGGAAAAAAAACCCAGAAATAAATGTGAAGTTCACAGTGAAGAGGCACAGGCTCATTGAAAGATGGAGACCTAATCATAGAACAACAGAACGCTTCCCCTCCGACACCTCACCACCACATTGCTAAAAGTCTATTTATGGTAGTTCCTTTTACGAAGTATATCATATTCAGCTACTAAGGAAAAAATTACAAAGCATACCAAAAGGCAAAACCCACAATATGAAGAGACAGAGGAAGCATCAGAACTAGACATAGTAGGGATGTTGGAATTATCAGATTGGGAATTTAAACCCACTCTGATGAATATGCTGAGGTCTCTCGTGGATGAGGTAGTCAGCCTGCAAGGACAGATGGGCAATGTAAGCAGAGAGACAGAAATTCTAAGAAATGTTTAGGTAACTTAAAACATTTTTCTGACATTCACCCTAACTTAAAATTTCCAATAGTCAAGATAAAGATGTAAAAGATATGCTTTTTCCTGCATAGAAAGGCACTTAACAGTTCCTTCTTAGAAACCGGAAGACAACTTGTTTTTAAATTATTACTCCATTCTTCCTGTGTCCTCACCCCATTCTAGAGCATCTGGGTCATGGCTGAGGTGGCAGTGAGGCAACTGTTTGGATGTTCTGCCCTTCTTGGCGTCCCATTTCTGGAACCTCAATTTCGAGTTTTGAGTTTAATCCTTATTTTTGGGTTTTGTCCCTCTGGCTTCACATGGCTCAAGCTGGGCTAAAGGTCCTCATTATTTATTTTATTTTATTTTTTACTTTTAAAGATTTAATTTTATTTATTTTTGGCTTTGTTGGGTCTTCGTTGCTGCATGCAGGCTTTCTCTAGTTGTGGTGAGCTGAGGATACTCTTCGTAGCAGTGCGTGGGCTTCTCAACGCAGTGCCTTCTCTTGTTGCGGAGCACAGGCTCTAAGCGCACGGGCTCCAGTAGTTGTGGCACACGGGCTCAGTAGTTGTGGCATGCGGGCTCTAGAGCGTAGGCTCAGTAGTTGTGGTGCACGGGCCTAGCTGCTCCATGTCATGTGGGATCTTCCCGGACCAGGGCTCGAACCTGCGTCCCCTGCATTGGCAGGTGGCTTCTTAACCACTGCACCACCAGGGAAGTCCGAGGTCCTCATTATTACTGAGTTAGGACTAGCTCTCAAGGGGCTGCAACTCCTGGTATGGAGTTGGGCACCATGGTCTACTCCTCAGCCGTCTTCAGTCTTAGGCATTCATGAGGACCGAGAAAAGGAGGGTCTGGAGTCTGAAAGCTGTACTCTCTACACTAGTCTCGGGACTGAGGAAAAGTCTGTTGCTTTGAGAACATAGTCCCATCAGGGTTTGCACCATGTAGCAGCTAATGGGGGACAAGTTAGGCAGAGTCCTTGCCTTTACGGAGTTATGTATCATCTGGCTTGAAATCAACAGGGACACGCACACAAATATGCTCTGCAGCGAAATGACAAAGCATGATGAATTGTTTCTCTTATAGTGCTGCTTGTAGGGATGCAAGAGAGGGCAGCGCCCCTACAGCTGGACTGCTGCAGAACTGCCCTGCTTGGCCCTTCATCTTTCCAAGCAACCCAGTCCTTCCGTTGCTAGGCTGTGTAGCTGTGCTCCTAGACTAGTATAGACAAGGCTTTGCCTGGAGAAGGCTAGAATAGAATTTACATGGATAAATCAGAATAGGATTTGCATGGAGAATGCAGACACTAAACATGGTGCTTTCTTTTTGCCAGATAGGATTCCTTAGAACACCTGTGGAAAACAGATACCGGTGTTATTCTTACTTCACAGAGGACGAAACTGAAGAGTAAATGACTGGCCCCAAGTGGTACAATCAGCAGATAATGAAGCCGGAACTTGAACTCAGGGAGTCTGAAACTTGAGTCGGAATGCTGAAGCTCCATCCTACACTGCCTCTTGGCCTTATGAGATCTCTGCTCACTCCTTCTTCCAACAGGGTAGTTAGTGAGTCAGAGCTTTTAGGAGGTGAATGTGAGTGGACTAAACAAAAACCTGAACCAAATCCCAGATAAACAAAACCAGATCAACAAAGTTCAAATCTAAAGGTCTTTTTCCCCCCACCGTCTACAACAGCAGTCACCATTTTCTCCACCAGATGGCAGTAATTCCACATAGTTTCTCTCCCTTTTAATTCTGTTTGAGCAGCCGCTGAATAAATGGGTAATATCGTTTTGTGCTATAGTTTAGAGGAATCTGATAACAGCCTCCTCACCTGCCAATATTCTATATTGAATTAAACTCAGAGAAGCAGTTAAGGCTACATAAGCTCTATAAAAAACCAAAATAGTGACTTCTCCTCCCCTCTGCTCCCCAAGGTAAGACTGCCCCAAAGCACTCACAGAAGGGTTCGCATGTGGACGCACACCCCTACACACATATTTACGATTCCCCCTCACATCCACAAGTGGACACACACACACACACACACACACACACACACACACTCCAAGGAGGAATCCTTTCTCAAGGAATCCCTTAAAATCCCTCAGGACTATGAGTTTTTCTATGCCTGTTTCACTAGATTACCTGCTAATCTTTCCTTTGTAAGAACATTACAAGTTATTGGTTTAAAAAAAAAAAATCACTGCATTTCAGGACCTCCAAAGCTTATAAAAAATTTTCCTTCCCCGAAATTCACTGAAAAAGAATAATTCTCTTCTTAGCTTTCACATACACTAACCTATGCCCATTTCCCCTAAACTATTACTTTATTGGTGTTTCTCTTACATCTACTCTACATTCCTCAGTAATCCCTTAAAGTAGCTGACTACTTCTCACGGTAAGAGCCATATCCCAAAGTATCCAAAAGTTTAACGGTCACAGGTAGCTGGAAAGTCATGATCCTCTACCTTCAAGTATCTCCGTAGAAACAGAATTTTCAACTTCAAGCCTTTTCCCCGTTTCAGAAAGCACCGCTTCCTGGCTAAATTTGGTATTGCAGCTCAGATCTAGTTAATGCTCAGCCTCAAAAAAGCAATAGAGCTTCTTTTGTAACTATATGATCAGGAGGTAAAAAGGGAAATTATTTTTATTACAGAGTAATTTCTAATTTCATATTACACTGGATGCTGTGAATCTAGCCACATTTCAAATCTTTATCTTGCCAAAATTTTCCCTGTCATTTAATTGGGGCATCCCTCAGTCCTAAAATTTTGCTCTTATGAGACTATGTCTTTGATATTATAATGGATGTTAATGGGAGGATAATGTATATTTTGGAAAAAACTGCCCTATGGTCAACTTCTCAGGAATAAATCTACTTTCATAATGTGGGCATTATTTATGATTCATAAGATAAACCTGTTTTGAAAATCTGAGCTGTTACTTTAAAAAAGCTAAGTGTTGGCAGCAATGATAGGATACTTAGAATTATACAAAATTTTGAGAGTCAAAGATATTGTTGATGAAGATAATACATTCATTCCATCTCTATAATCAACGTTTCATTTGTTAAAATCCTATGAGGTTTTGTCCTGCAGCTTAAAAGAAGTTTATTTTGGGAAAGTAAAGCTGGGAAGAAAGAGAACAAAAAAGGAAGGAGTGGAAAATAATGTATATTTATCTTCCTGGCTTATATTTGAGCTCCTCTGGAGAGAGGATCAGGACGAGAAGTTGACAGAATTATTTTACTTGAGGACTACCTTCCAGGCAAGACGTGATCCCAGAAGTTGATAAAACATTGAGAGAGACTTTGTGATTCTCTTTGCATAATAGAGCTGCCTTGGTGACCAGACACCAAAATATAAGGCAGAGCTAGGAAGGAAGCCGTTCCCCCTCCACCCTGCGGGGAGCCCAGCATTATCTGACAGCCGGGTCTGGCAGGCTGGGTTCCCTGCAGGCAGCACTGGAGTCCAGGGCGACCATTGGAGCCTCCTGAGGGGTAGTGGGGGCACTGGGCCTTCTCCACCTAGGGGGGCTTCATGTATGGTGGACAAAGGAGAGCTGGAGATGGAAAAGACAGAGGTCACCGCATGCCGACCGCAGCCGACAGACTGGTCTGCGGGCATGTACAATGGCATCTCTTTAGGGACTGAAGGAAATGTCAGGACAGGTACAAGGCCGAAGTCTGGAAATCAGACAAAGGTGGGCTTAATCACAATTTGTTTCTAAAAAAATTAAATAAATCTCTCTATATAATAATAAAAGTCTGATATGTACATATGTTGATAATAGTCTCGGGCTAATGAGGTCTGGGATATTTAGGCAACATATAGTGTAACCAGCAGCTTCAACAGTAGCGCATTGTACCACGGGAACAGGTGTAATTTGAACAGTTAGCACTTCTGCACGAAAGGGATAGAGCATGGGATGCACCCTAGCTTCTCTATTCCAATTCCATCCAAGATCGTGTGGGATGGAGAAGGGATGTAGACATGGGGAGCGGGGCTGAGAATTTTTTCAAACTCATGTCTGTAGCTTAACTGTTTACTTCTAGAAGATACTCGGCCATCGATCAGGGTTAACCCAGGACTTGGCTCATTTCTTCTGAAAAGCACACGTTAGTTTTCACAATAGCCCGTCAAACGTCTAAAGCCATGAAGAACAGAGACAGGAAATGAAAGGTGATAAAACTATGGATTCTGGCTGCTGCTATTCTCTGCACATCTGCACTGCTTCTCCACACAGGCCGACTTCAATGGAAGCTCTGTGCTTGCAGAACTGCCCAGGGACCTGGCCTCCTCACCCCTCATCACATTTTGAGGTGGGCGACACCGGCTTTTGAATCGGGAAGCAATTTTAAAATCAGTCATGTTTTGATCCCGCAGGCCTGGTTTCATCTGATTAATAAGCTATGCTTTCAAGGCCCTACCCGTTTGCTTCCCTTGGTAGCTCCCCTCCCCAAACCCATCCTCCAAGTGTCTACAAACAGGACGCTCTTTTCCCCTGTGACCCAGCCCAGCAACAGGATTCGGCACAGCCCTACCCAGAAGGACTAGCCTGGTGCAGGCCTGACCTTGCCAGGAGGAATTTCTCTCTCCAGCTGGAATTTCCTTCCCGTCTACCTCCAGGCCTTTCCTGCCGGCCAAACTCCCCTTTGACCACCCTGAATAAATCTTCCCTGCATCCCTGACAGCTGCTGATTTGGCTTCTTTCTTATTTTTTTTAATTGAAAGTAAACCTTCAAAGCGGCCCAGGCACCTAAGAAGCTCTGCTGAGCGCTTCAGCTGGGCCAAGGAACCTCAAACAGAAGTGCTGGGGGTGTGCGTGGGGGGTAGGTATCGTGGGGCTTTGTGGGCAGCCAGGGCCACCAAGCTTTCAATTTAGCTTTTCCATTAGAAGGGAATGTGGGCAAGGATAGAGTGGTTGCGGAGAGATTTTGAAAGTGGTTGAGGGAGAGATGGAGAGAGGGGATGGCGGAGGAAGGAGGAAGGGGGAGAGGAGTTGGAGGGGGAAGAGACCTGCAGAGGGAGGTGTGAGTTCACAGGCAGAATGCATATGCAATTTATAAGAGAAATCTGGGGGTGTCTTTGTGCTGCCTAGTTAGACCATTGGGAGTACTTCTCAGAAGTAAATTCATCGAAAAAGGCATATTCAGATCTAACGATCAGTTTGTAACACAGAAAGCAACGATGCAGGGGATGGCACAGAGAGTTAGGAGTCAAGATTCTAGATTTCATTCTAGGGTCTTCTCTTAGTTACTTTGCATTTTGAGCTGGTCATTCAGGTCTCTATATTGTCCCCTGCCCGCCCAACAACTTACTATAGAAGATTTGAAATATTTAGAAAGGTTGAAAAAATAACACCTTTATATCCACTACCTAGATCCATAATGGTTTACGTTTTTTCCGTAATTGTTTTATCTTTATCTCTATGTCTATCTGTATACATTCTCTCTCTCTCTCTCACACATACACACACATTTTTGCTGTATCATTTGAAAATAAGTTACGGACATCATGACACTTCACCACTCTAAATACCTTTAAATACTCCAGCATGCATTTCCTAATAGGACATTCTCCAATATAACCACAATATAACCATTACACCTAAGAAAATTAAAAATAATTTCCTAATAACATTTAATATTCAGTGCATGTTAAAACTCTGATTGACTCCAAACTATCTTTTATAATTGACTTTTGTTTTGAACCAGGAGTCAATCAAGACCCGCCCATAAATTTGGTTGTTAGGTCTTTTTAGTCTCCTGTTCTCTCTTCTCTCATTGAGATAGAACCTACATTCAAAGTGTACAAATCTTAAATGCATACCTTGATGAATTTAAAAAAATAGGCTTTTATAGCAGTTTTAGACATTGGTAAATTTTTTATATAGGTATACCTTTAGGTAAACAGATCGACAAATAGAATATTTCCATCACCCCAGAAGGTTTCCTTATGCCCTTTCCCCATCAATATCTCCTCTTCAACATCCCCTAGAAGGGGTGAGGTTATGAAACAATTGGGACTCTCAGATCCTTTTTTTTTTGTTTTTTTTTTGGCCACCCCATGCAGCATGCAGGATCTTAGTTCCCCAACCAAGGATTGAAACTGTGCCCCCTGCAGTGGAAGTGTGGAGCCCTAACCACTGGACTTCCAGGGAATTCCCAACTCTCAGATCTTTTGATTGGAAGTCTAAATTGGTTCAACCACTTAGGAAGATTGTTTGCCACTATCTAATACATTTCGACACATAAGGACTATGACCCAGCAACTCTATTCCTCAGTATATACTCAAGGTAAATGATTCCATATATCACTATAAGACCTGTGCAAGAATGCTCATAGCAACTTGATTCATCTTTTCTCCAAACTGGAACTGTCCCAAATGCCCATCAGCAAGAAAATGGATAAATACATTGTGGTGTATTTATACAAAGGAATACTACATAGCCATAAAAAGACAGATATTGAATCATGCAGAATCTTGGGTAAGCTTGGGTAAGCTCAAGCTTGAGCAAATCAAGCTTGATACACAGAGTACATACCATATGAATCCTTGTGGATGAAGGTGAAAAACGGGCAAAAATCTATTGTGAGAGAAGTCATTAGTTTCCTTTAATGAACAATCAGCACTTTTTCTTCATAACTTTTTTTTCAAGTTTCCTTCCTTCCTTCCTTCCTTTCTTTTACTTTCTTTCGGCTGTGTTGGGTCTTAGTTGTGGCACACGGGATCTTTTAGGTTTTGGAGTAGTTTGGTATTCAGCAAAGATAACTGCAACAATGCTCATTTGCAATATGCTGATAAACCCACTTGTTTTGTACACACAAAAAGGTCCACTAGGATAGGGTATACAAAAGTGCTTTGCCAACTAAAAAGAAATTCTATGCCAGTGTAAGGTGATAGTCTCTGAAGTAACTAATAGAATGGAAGGATTCTGTAAATATGACTGCTTCGAAGTTGGCATATTACTCTAATTTCTACTGACCCCACCTTCTGAGGTTAAAACAGAACTTGTTACTTTTTCTTCATTATGGTAAAATATATATAAAAATAGTTAAAATGGTACATTTTATGTTCAGTCTACGGTTTCAGGACATTAAGTACATTCACATTGTTGCACAAACATCACCACCATCCATCTTCAGAATTCCAGTTACTTTTGATACCAGAATCTATCTTCTTAACAAGTGTAATTTTCTATCCTAAATGTGAAGTGAAGTTACATCATCTCAGCACTGTCTATGACGATGACAATTTAACGAGTGAGCCCATATGCTGTAAAGATAGGTTTCCGGAGAAACTATAAGAAATGGTGCAACCCAGGATCTGCCATGGAACCTGAGAACACCCTCTTCCCAGAACCCGTCCCATTCCTGCAGAACTTCAGTTAGTCATTAGTCAGCACTGGGATGGGGGAATATTTAGACATAAGTGAGCACTTGTTAAAAAGAGCTAAGAGAGCAAGTTTTCAAAGCTCCAACACTCCAATGAAACCGTTTTAGATATAAGCAGGCCCTCTGGAGTTGGCACGCATACTTACACCTGGACCCCACCTGGACATAATTAGTTTCCCTGCACTCAGAGTGGAGAAAACACCGAAGAAAATGACGTCAAAAAACTGAACAATCTGTCATGATGTGTGTTTCACAATGAAAGCAGCGTGCTTTCTGGAAGAACTATGTAACACAGATGACATGGTATTTAGATAGCCAGGACTGGAAAACCACCTGGTGATGTTTGACTTTATGACTATCATGGCTGTTTCTTGCATTGTATTGTATACTTGGGGATGGAAGACATGGGAAGGAAAGAGGAAATACTCTTAGTTGATCTGTAAGAAGACCTTTTATCTACTTGCACATTGAAACAGGACTTTGAATTCTAAGCGAGAAGAATCCTCCGTGCTTGAGGACCAAAATATAAAGCAGACAAAGGCTGGGTGGACTCATCAGTCAACAGCTGCACACACAGGGCCAGAGAACAGTTAATATATTATACCATGGGCTTCCCTGGTGGCGCAGTGGTTGAGAGTCCGCCTGCCGATGCAGGGGACGCGGGTTCGTGCCCCGGTCCAGGAGGATCCCACATGCCACGGAGCGGTTGGGCCCGTGAGCCACGGCCGCTGAGCCTGCGCGTCCGGAGCCTGTGCTCCGCAACGGGAGAGGCCACAACAGTGAGAGGCCCGTGTACCACACACACACACACACAAAAATATATATATATATATTATACCATGAAACAAGTGGGAAAATACATTCTGGAGCCTTCTGTGAGCCATCCCCCGTCTCTCTCCTCCGGGCCCTCAGGATCGCACCCACCTCCTTTGCACTGTGTCCCTTTTATCAGGCTGTTCCCCACCCTCCTCTTGCATGAGGATGCACGGGGAAACTAGGCCACTGTTTCCCTCACCAGATGATTTCAGTCTTATTGAATCAGCGCTTATTGCCCAACCATGGGGTGCCAAGCAGTCCCAGTCTCTTTGGGGGGGCGAGTGTTACATAGGAATAACTAGATATAATTAACAAGCGCATCAAGAGAGACACGTTCACAGGCAACAATAAGGGTAGAATAATGATGTGTTACCCAATGAGGTTCCTCTCGCCCGAAAGGCAGCCCACACGACTGACTGAGGTGCCGAGGTTTGCAGCAAAGACAGGGTTTATCCGCAAGGCAGCCAAGCAAGAAAGCATAAAAAGCTCAAATCTGCCTTCCCCCAAGGCAAGGGGCAGGAGTGTTTATATGAGGTCACCGGTAAAGCAACAGGGAGATCTGAGGCGCAAGGAGCATCGGAGGAGCGACTGGAAAAAAACCGCGGTAACCTTCCTTCTGCGCAGGCTCAGGAGGTCACGGGCTTCTGCAGGGGCCAAAGGTCACCCAGCGGACACTCGCGCATGCCCAGTTGGAGGTGCGGTGGTCCTCTCCAGTCAAGCGGCTCAGCTTGAACTAAGCGCAGCGGACTCCAAGTTTCTAGAAAACAACTCGGGCAAACAACCTATTGTTTAGGCTCCCTGCCACTTGGAGGACGCGCAAGCCTTAAATGACCTTGATTAGTGAAGGCAGGTGAAGTGGATTTAACCCGTGGTTTCAAGTGGAGTCGCTGAGGCCAGGCAGAGTGGACCCGGGTGTCTGAGTCGCTCTGCATCCTTCCAGGCCGAGCGCCGCATCCTTACCTCCACCGGAGCAGTCGCCACGGTCACAGTTTGCTCTCTGCCCCGAGACTGCCTTTTTTAGGGGCCTGAGGTTCAGGTTCCAGCCATGTTCAGTGGGTGCCTGTTGTTCCCGCCGCCACGCCCCTCCTTCACAACCCTGGGAGACGTCGCCATCCACGCTTCAGGATGACGGGAATAGGTCCCAGCGCCAACAAACCTGGTGCAAGGCCAGGGAATGAGCCGGGGCTTCAGGTGTGTGTGGTTTATAGCGGGCTCTTTAGGAAAACCGAGGGGAGAGAGGGCGGCAGGGGAGGGAGGGAAGGAGTTGAGCAAAGTGTGGTCTCAGGTCAACCCAGTCCTGGCCTGCGGAGGGGGGAGGGGCTGGGGACAGGTCCTCTGGAGAAGTTGTCCCACTGGGGCCAAGGAGTCGGGCTTTTTACCCCAGAATTGGTCACTGGCCAAGGGGGAGGGGCTGTGGGTATGGGTGACATCCTCCTCCAGGCTCTGGGCCAACACAGGGGCCACAGGGGAGCGGGTCGGGCACCTGGCAGTCAGTAGGTGGGGGGCCCCACGTGGGCCCAGGTGTCCTGACTTCACTGCTCGCTTTCTGAGGCAGCTCCAACCCCCTGCCCTTCCTTTGCTTTGCTGTCTTTACCAGATCCCGCCTCTCCCCAGTGTCCATCACAGCCACTGACTCAACCCATTTGTTCTAGGAATTCGTGGGAAGATGAAAAG
Source organism: Physeter macrocephalus (assembly GCF_002837175.3). Lineage (NCBI taxonomy): Eukaryota > Metazoa > Chordata > Mammalia > Artiodactyla > Physeteridae > Physeter > Physeter macrocephalus. The sequence goes on from NC_041232.1 coordinate 38,425,905, forward strand.
TAAGTGCTACATAAAGGTGCAAAACGTTGTATTTAGAAGAAATGAATTCTGATTGGCGGAAGGGAAGAGGAGAGGGATGGCCTCACAGAAGAGCAGTTTTGAAGGGCGACTAGATGGCGAAAGGGAATTCTAAACCGGAAGAAGGCACTTTCGAGGGAAAGGTGATGCCCTTGAGAAGTAAAGAGTAAACCCCAAAGCTTGGTTTGAAGGTATTTGGAAGGATACCCTGTGAGATGGGCCTGCAGGTATTATTTGGGTCTGATCATTGAAACTTTCAATAGCATCTTTTTAATTCTTTAAAAAATATGATTTAATTTTATTCTTATGCTCTTCTGTATATTCAAATTGTCTCCAAGTCACAGGAAAAAAAAAAAGGTATGTCTGTATTGTAATTGGGCAAAGGCCAACTCTCATACTGTCCCTTGACATTGGTTCAGTACAGGAGAGAACACTCCTTTGGGAATAGAAGTGAGGCCCATATAAAGTTTATTCTTAGGCAGTAGAAACCATGCAGACCTTTGAGGAGGGGATTGATGTGATTGGAAAATATTTCTGGATATTGTGTGGCAGTGGTTTGAAGAAAGAACTAGAAGATGAGGGATGGGCATCTGGGAGAAGAGTTACAATTGTTCAACAAGAGATGACAAAAGGTGGGGCCCTGGTGACCGAGATGACATCTTTGGAGATGGAATGGAAAGGATTCGGTGACTGGATGTAAGCAACAAAACAGGAAGGATGGAATTTAGGTCAGACATTTCTTGAATGGATGATCAGGAGGTTGTTGGTACCATTAATTAAATGGAGAAACTGGGGACAGGTTTTGGAGGTAGATTTTTGAGTTCAGTTTTACGTTTTGGGTTTGAGATAAGGGATGGAAATGATAAGCGAGGATGTTTAAAGAAAGATGGAAGTAAATCAGAGAATTCTGAGGAGTGAGGGCTGGGCACATACATACACTGGGGACTCATCAGCCATAAATTCAGTATGAGGAAGAAATAGAAGGGGAGTAGATTAACTAGTGGGGAGATACAGAGCGAGGCAGGAACTGGCTGGCAGCTCAAACCCTGGGGAATCTCTGAATTCAAGGATCAGGTTGAGGAAGAGAAGCCACTGCCAGAAACTGGGAGGGAACAGTGTTCTGAAACTCAAGTGAGGAGCGAGATTTAGGAAGAGGTTGGTCAAAATCCTCCATGGAGGTGAAGTATGACTAGGATTGCCGGGTATAATACAGGGTGCCCAGTTAAATTTGGATTTCAGATAAACAGTGAAAAAATTTTTAGTATGAGTATGTCCCATGCAGTGTTTAGGACATACTTATGTTGGGGACATCCAAGTATTGCATTGGGCATACTTACAAATAAAATACTTACAAAATAGAATAACGAATAAAAATTGTTAATCTGGAAATACATTGAACTGGGCATCTTGTAATTTTGTTTGCTAACTCTGACAACCCTAAAATGACTTGAACAGAAGGAAGTAATTAGTGAACTCGCTGCACTGTCCCAGTGAGCTCAGTTCTCTTAGCCCCTCTTTTACATATGGATGAGATGACAGGAGCCCCATAAAAGGGGCCTGGTTCTATTGTTAATAAGGCTCCAGGTTCTGTTTCCTACACACCTGCCGAAATTTCCTTCTCCATTCTGTTGTATATTTGCCTCCAACTCCACCATCACCTCTCTGCCTGTGCTCTCTGAATTTACTGCTTCATTGGTCTTCCTTCTTGGTGTCTGGAGGTCGTGCAACACTGGGCAGTCCTTTTTCACCCATGTTCACCACTTCAGGAGGGCAGCTAGGACTGTGAGAGTTTAAGAGTCTGTATTAGATGAGCAACTAGAATGGGTGAATTTCACTTACTTTGTCAAGAGCTTGTGTGGTGAAGATACGGGATGCTAGGTTGAGGACAGAAGCAGGTTAAGAAAACTTAAATGTTTCTGACTTCAGAGGGACAAGAGCAGAGAGAAAGGATAGCAAAGCTGATGGGGCATTTTAAGAAAAGACTCAAGCAAAACAGAGTTGGGGTAGAGGCAGGCAGTGAGGGGAGATAGTCTTGAAGAAGAGACAACAGGAAAGGAGACAGATAGTAGATGAAGATAAAGACACATTTTGATGGGGAGGAGAGATTTGAAGAGCTCACATGAATTGCTTTTATTTTCTCAGTGACAGGGGAATTGACCTTACTGGTTATGGTATCGAGTTGGTATGCAGTTTGGGAGTCTGGAAAAAAGTGCATATATTTGATTTTTACTAGCTTGAGTTACAAAAGTTGGATTTTTTTCCCCTGATATTTGACTTCTACTTCTGGAGACTTCCTTACACACAGGATATGAAATATATTACTGTTGTGTGCCTATGCTTTATTGTCACCCCGGGTGACTCACCAGTTCACTTGATATTGTCCCTTAATAGGAACCAATTAGCATGTTTGCAAGTGGGACAGATCTGTGTGACCTTAGGGTCTGCAGTGCCTTCCCTCAGTGTCACAAGACGTAAAGTGAGACCACCAGAAAACATCTGCAATTAATGCTGATCTTCATTAAGTTCCTTATGGGGTGGTGGTATATTTTCATACCCACGCTGGAGAATCTCCTTCTTTCTTTCTACTACTCTTTGTGAAAACTGCTACCCCAGACTCTAAGGGTTAAAATGGTGCTGGGCACACCTACAAGGATGGCTATAAAATAAATGGAAAATAGCAAGTGTTGGTGAGGAAGTGGAAAAATTGGAACCCTCATGCATTGCTAGTGAGAATGAAAAATGGTGCAGATGCTATGGAAAACAGTTTTTCAGTTCAGTTCAACATAGAATTACCATATGACCTGGCAATTCCACTCCTAGGTATATACACAAAGGAATTAAAAGCAGGGACTTGAACAGGTGCTTGTGCACTCATGTTTATTGCAGCATTATTCACAATAGCCAAAAAGTGGAAACAACCCATATGTCCACCAACTGATTAATAGGTAAATAAAATGTGGTATATACATACAATGGAATATTACTCGGCTTTAGAAATTCTGACACATGCTACAACATGGATAAACCTTGAAAACATTGCTAAGTGAAATAAGCCATTTATGTAAGGACAAATATTGTATGATTCCACTTATATGAGGTACCTAGAATAGGCGAATTCATAGAGACAGAAAGTGGAATAGTAGTTACCAGGAGCTGGGGGGAGTGGTATGGGGTGTTATTGCTTAAAGGTTAGAGAGTTTCTGTTGGGGTGATGAAAAAGTTTTGGAGATAGTGATGATGGTTGCATAACATTGCAAATGTACTTAATGCCACTGAACGGTATGTTTGAAAATGGTTAAAATGGCAAATATACATTATATATATATATTTCACCACAACTTAAAAACATAACATTTTAACGTACCCCAAACCATTAAATTGTACACTTAAAATGGGTGAATTGCATGGTATGTGAATTATATCTCAATAAAGTAGTTGCTTATACCTTAGGGACACTGTTCCTTCACTCTGCATTCAGGCCACAGGGACCATGAAAAACCTGAACTGGAAAAATAATAAAGTGCGAGTCATGGGGGAGGGAGATCTCTTCACAGCTTGAAGAGATTCAGATAATTAACTCAGAAACTTGCCATGCTTAAGAGACTGAAGGCCGTGGGATATGACAGAGGAAGAGTGGGTGGCTCAGAATCCTATTTTGTATTGTATTATATTTCGTATTGTTAAGAGTAGGGTTATTCTACTGAAAGGCTTTAGAGAGAAAGCTACCAGCATGAACTTCTTTAGAGAGAAGTCACCGTAGTCAGGATTTAGTAGGTTTTGGGTTGTCGTTTAAGGGTAGCCACCTGTTGGGTGTCAACCTGAGCTGTCACTGGCCTGAAAAGCAGCAACGTGAGTTTGAGTTGAGTCTCATGAGCCATGTTGCCCTGCTGTTCTGTGTGATAATATGTCTGGGATGGAGGCTGATGGATTTTTTTAAAAATGTGCATTCAGAGTTACAGGTGAGGCCATCCAGAATGTCCACAGTGTCACTAGAGGAGATGAAACCATCCATCCATTCAGCAGTGGCACAAAGCTGCCTACACCAAGAAAATAGCAATACATCCCCAAACAGATCAAACAGCTGCTCATCAATCTGGTGCAAGCTGCAGGTTGCCTGACTAAATTACTGTCAAATAGGCAGATGAGCACAATTTGTCAGTCAGCATTGAGTTTAAATGAGCAGAGATGCCCGTAAACCCAGCAATGCAATTGTAATTAAGAATTGTAGGCATCAAGTTTCAACTAGTGCTTTCTTAAGGCAGCAGTGATTGAGCTCTAAGAAGCATATGAGGGATCCAGAGCAGGATTAAAGCCAGAGCCTGGTCTACCTAGAGCCCTCTGCAATTTAAGCAGCTCATGTACGAAAGTGATGTGTAGATGATGGAGAATCCATGAGAACGCAGGCTTTATTTTTCCTGTTTGCTTTAAAAAAAATTGTATATATCCCACATATTAAAGAGTGAATAATAATAAAAATAATGATGATAATGCTCTTGAACCTACCACCCAGGTAAAGAGATAGAACATTTTTTTTTTTTTTTTTTTTTTTTTTTTTTTTTTGCGGTACGCGGGCCTCTCACTGTTGTGACCTCTTCCGTTGCGGAGCACAGGCTCCGGACGCGCAGGCTCAGCGGCCATGGCTCACGGGCCCAGCCGTTCCGCGGCATGTGGGACCCTCCTGGACCAGGGCATGAACCCACGTCCCCTGCATCGGCAGGCGGACTCTCAACCACTGTGCCACCAGGGAAGCCCCCGAACATTTTGAATTATTATTATTTTTTAAAATACATGTTACATTTTATTTTATTTTTAAATTTAATTTAATTAATTAATTTATTTATATTTTTGGCTGTGTCGGGTCTTAGTTGCGGTATGTGGGATCTTAGTTCCCTTACCAGGGATCGATCCCAAGTCCCTGCATTGGAAGGTGGATTCTTAACCACTGGACCACCAGGGAAGTCCCCATTTTGAATTATTTTAATGGTGGTTGGAATCATTATGAGAATTGACATATCTCTGCAAGCTGAGTGGAATGGAATTTAGTAAATGTTGAGTGCTGATGAGTTGGTACTGGGGCATATAAAGATGAATTAAAACAGGTTTTATAATCTGGAAGGGAGAATAAGATGATAACACAATTGGCTTTGCATCACATGAATTCACGAGAAGAATAGAGGTGTCTTAAGAGAGGTATGCCCTGTTATAGGGGTTCAGAAGAGGTTGGATTAGGTTGGATGGGGAGGAGCTCAGAGGAACCTATGTGAAGAAAGTGGCACCTGAGCTGGACATCAGAGATAAGCAGGAGTTTTACAAGATGAGAAAGGGTGGGAGGGAGGGCATTTCAAGTGGAGGGACCTAACACAAGTGAAGACATAAAGTCTCAGGCCTATAAAATAATAATTTCTCTAGAATAAGAGAATAGTGGAATATAAGATTGGACTACTGTCCTGAGCCAATTTCTTATAAGATTTCCATGTCTTTAGAAAGCATTCCATCCTTGAAGGGCTAACTTTCCTTGTTACCTAAAAACTTATGGAATAGCACACCCAGAGTCAATCCTATTTAGGAAGATGTGGGCAGTTAAATTGGTGGTTTTAGCTATTCATCATCTATTCTGACTTCTTAACAGCACCCCACATTTATTTGGGCAAACACCTCTTCCCCAATATTAGCCTATGTCATGTGGCATGGGGTTGGCTCTATTTTTTTTAGCTCCAAGGTTAAACCTCCTAGCTATAGTTGATTGGTTCAGATAAAGACAAGTAACCTAGTTAGGTCCAGTGAGAGCAAGGCCCAGGGCTTGGCAGATACTGTAAGGAAGTTGAACATTTTCTTCCCTGCTAACCATAAAGCTGAGAGAATGTGAGGGCTAGGGCTTCTGCAGCCATCTTGTCATCATGTGGGGAGAGCTTGGCTCAGAGTGAAGTCAATGCATTGAGGCAGGGTCAGTATTGAATATTTGATAAGGGTATGCCATGGACACCATTTGGTATGCTGTACTGGAGTTCTGTCTGGGAGAACTCACAGTTTTTAAGAAAGCTTTATTAATGATGTATTATCTCAGACAAAAATACCATTATGTAATGGTCTATCTATGATTTACATTTTTACATAACCTTTTCATATTGTTCCTAAAAATATTTACAATAATTTCTTAGTATCATCTAAAGTCCAGATCATATTCAGTTTTCCCCAGTTGTTTAAAATTTTTTTCTTCATAGTTTGTTTTCTTGAATCAAGATAATAAACAAAATTATGGTAGTTTGTTGCCATTAAAAAGAAACCTTTATGCTGGAAACTGTTAGAAACAACTGATGCATGAAGTCATAGGTTCAAGTCCTGGCTCCTCCACTAGCTGGGACCTCAGATAATCCACTTAACCTCTTGACTTGTCTCAGTATATTTAACTCAGAAGGTATTGGGAAGATCCTGTGAAGTGGCAAGTCATCACTGTGTGAATAAATGAGGTTACTTTATATCAACTTGATTAGGCCACAGGGTGCCCAGATATTTGGTCAAACATTCTGGGTGTTTCTGCGAGGGTATTTCTGGATGAGATTAACATTTAAATCTGTAGATTGCAGCCACATAGCACAGGGAGATCAGCTCGGTGCTTTGTGACCACCTAGAGGGGTGGGATAGGGAGGGTGGTAGGGCGACGCAAGAGGGAGGGGATATGGGGATATATGTATATGTATAGCTGATTCACTTTTTTATAAAGCAGAAACTAACACACCATTGTAAAGTAGTTTACTACAATAAAGCTGTTTAAAAAAAAAAAATCTGTAGTCTGAGTAAAGTAGATAGCCTTCTGTTATGTGGGTGGGCCATGTCCAATCAGTTGAAGGCCTAAATAGAACAAAAAGGCAGACCTTCCCTTGATAGAGAACTCTTCCAGCCTGATGGCCTTCAAACTGGGACATTGGTTTTTAGCTGCCTTTGGACTTGAACTGAGAGTTGGCTCTTCCTGCATCTCAAGCCTGCCTGTCTTCAGACTGGAACTACGCCATGACCTTCCTGGGTCTCCAGCTTGCTGACTCATCTAACAGATCTTGGAACTTGCCTCCATAACTGCATGAGGCAATTCCTTGTAATAAAATCTCTTTACACAAACATACACACATACCCACACACACCCCATTGGTTCTGTTTCTCTGGAGAACCCTAACTAACACACTTTATAAGAAATGCCCATATTCTATGGCCAGTTGCCCCCATCTGCACAGTTCTAGGACATCAGCCCTCCCCTCTTTTCTCAGTCTTCCTCTGTTTTTTTTTTTTCTGAGCTTCCTGAGGGGGTTCTCTCACCTGGGTTCTCACAGCCCTCTACTTGTTGCTGTCAGGCACACAGACCCCCTACTGCAGGTGCTCTTGCCTGTTCCCACTACCCAGAAGGCACAAAATCCTGAGAGCTCTGAGGACTCACCACTTAAGTCTTCTATCTCACAAAAGCCCTCAAGGAAACAGCCCCTCCAGCTTCTGCCTATAGCCTCTTAGTGTAGGGCTCAGACCTAGTCCCGCAGGCTGTGCTCAGAGCTGACCCTATATTGCCATATCTATTTCAGTTTCTCTCCATCTCTACAAGCTCCATTCCTCTAGACAAAAAGATCCTTAGGGCTGCTTGGGGGTTAACCAGACACTTAATCAGCATTTCAGCTCAACTATGACCTTGGCTCTAGGCCCTTCACATAGTTGGAGCTCAAAATATATCAGTTCTCTCTTAAGTTTAGAAGGTGTCAAGACAAGAATATAGTCAGTCTTGCTCCTTCTGTGAGTATGTTCAAGGACTAGTTCTGGGTATACATTCTAGGGAATATTTTCTGAGCACATTTTTGTTGTTGTTTTTAACATCTTTATTGGGAATATAATTGCTTTACAATGGTGTGTTCGTTTCTGCTTTATAACAAAGTGAATCACCTATACATATATCACCATATCTCCTCCCTCTTGCGTCTCCCTCCCACCCTCCCTATCCCACCCCTCTAGGTGGTCACAAAGCACCGAGCTGATCTCCCTGTGCTGTGCGGCTGCTTCCCACTAGCTATCTGTTTTACATTTGGTAGTGTACATAGGTCAAGGCTACTCTCTCACTTCGTCCCAGCTTACCTTTCCCACTCCCCATGTCCTCAAGTCCATTCTCTACGTCTGCGTCTTTATTTCTGTTCTGCCCCTGGTTTCTTCAGAACCTTTTTTTTTTTTTTTTTTTTAAGATTCCATATATATGCTGAGCACATTTTTGGATAGAAACCTCCCACTCTATGAACATAATGTAACTGTTTTATGCTCTTTTTTTTCAAAGTACATATTAGTGACATTTAAAATATATTAGGTTTGATCATACGAAGGTGTTTTTATAGGTAAAAAAAAAATGATCAAGTATTGATGATCTCTTATGGCTCAACCTAAGCAAGAATCATTTGTAAATGGGCCAGTTTAATTCTGTCATATCTGTAAGGGAAGAGAACAGGATGGATTGGAAGCAACACTGTATCTAGGTTGCTAATTTACATCCCCTAGTCTTCCCTTCCCCTATCCAGAGCTCCTCCAAGTTTGCATTTACCCTGTGTCATAACGCTGCTTTCTGACAACCCTGACTCAGTCATCTGATCCAAGCCTGCTCCATCAATAGAGGCCTGAGTTCTAACATCACATTTCACTTCGTAGGAGGTTAGCAGTCTGATTAAGCTTTTCTTGCCCTTAAGATGTGAATGACTGATAACTTTGCTTAGCGTTCTGTACTATCAGTAGTGCCATTCACAGGTAATAGGATTCTTGCCTCCTCTTGGGCATATGGTTGGGTCACCTCTCCATCTTTTCCTTTTTTGTCCCCCTTTGGAAGTTAGAAGTAGTCATATGCCTTGACTTGGTTAATAAAATGTGAATGACACACAGCACTTAAAGGAGGAAGCTTTAAGAAGGGGGCAATTTCAAGTACTCCCTTTCAGCAGTAGGGCGGTTGTGAAAGTGCCGGCTAAGATGATGCCTCTGTTGGCCTGGATCCCTGAGTGGCTACCATGAGCAGAATCCCATGCCAAGCCATTATTCATGTCCTAGCCAATGAGGTCAACACATGGGATGGGATGGTCCAATCCACACAGTTATTCAGGAACACAAGGTCTTCCCACTTAGTGGTTCTCCTGGGGCAGGGTTTGGAAAACTGTGGCCTATGGGCCAAATCCAACCTGTTTGTATAAATAAAGTATTATTGGAACACAGGCATTCATTCATTCACATATTGTTAATGGCTGCTGTCCTGCTACAGTGGCAGAGTTGAGTAGTCCTGACAGAGACCACACCCCCCAAAAGCCTAAACTATTTACTCTCTGGCCTTTTATAGAAAAGCTGGCTTCTGCCCCAGGGCCTTGGAGTTTCCCCATGAATTCTTTAAGTTTGGCTGGCAGATGAAGGACAGGAGAGAATAGGAAGGATTGCATGGGTGGTTTTGCAGCCTTTTCCTGAAGGTGGAGTATACCGCTTTGATCCACATACCGAAGTCCAGAGCTCAGTCACCTGGCCATATCTCATCACAGCGAGGCTGGGATATGTAGTCTAGCTGTGTGTCTGGGAGGAAAAGACAAATGATTTGGTGAACGATCTCTGCCACATCTGCCTACATGTGTGGTTAGCTTGGCTGCTGTACTGTCTCCGGTCAGCCCCAGTTGGGGCAGTAGCCGTTGAAAATTAGAAGTGATTCCTCTGCTGTTGCACTAAACTTCCTTGCTCTGATCTGCTGCTGTAGTGGAGACTCCTTCTGCAGCCCTGGTCCTCTCTCAGTGATTACCCACACATACTGGTCCACAGTGACTAGTGTTGTGTAGGGTCTAGCTGAACTGTAGACCTCACTCTGTTCCATTGTTAGAGCGAGTTCAGCATCACAGTGCAGGAAACTGTAGTCTGGCCCTGGAAATGTTTTGATCTCATACTTGGAATGCAGAACATAATGGTATCAATCTCTGAAAATCAAGTGAAATCTTGTGGGAGTAGGTTAGGTCCAATGAATAAAATTATATAAAACAATTTCATACTTGACATTTACTGAGAGGGGCTTAACTTTTCCTACATATTTTAGTCTGTTCAGCTGGTATTATTTATTCATGTCTCTTTCCCCATTTGATTCACGATTTATCTTTTGGGAGCCTAGAATTAAACTGTAAAAATGTATATATGCTAGACACTGTTTTATGTTCCATCTATGGAGAAGTCATCAAACTCTCCAACAGAATAAGATTCAGCCTATTACAGGGGTGATTTAGCTGAAATAAAATGTAATGTTTAACTCAGAAGCTGGAAAAAATAAGATTTAGGAATATGGAATTGAATAATCAGTTGGTGAAATGACAGTGGTTTCTTTGTAATCTCCCAGTTGAAAGAATATTAGGACATCAAGATTATGAATGGCCAGAGCCAAATGAGGATTCATGATAACCCAAAAGGACAAGATTGGTGTCTGATTCCAATGATAACAGATTTCTCCCTAACACTGACAGAGTTAGATAAAAGAAATTCAGTGTTCTGTGTCATATCCTCTTGTTGCATGATCATATTTTGTGGTAGGGAAAGAATTAATGTATAACAAATTAAAACAGGGAAGTTTCTGATACCACTGTGACTAAACATTTCCTCAGATATTGCATAGTTGAGGGGAAGCTCATGCACAAAAACATGAATGGGAATTCTACAAGAGACATGGTTTGGGGGAGGGAAATTAGAGAAGGAAAACCCAGAGAGTGAATGTGAAAAGTCCAGATCCATGTATTAGTTTACTAGGGCTGATGTGACAGATTACCATAAACTGAGTGGCTTAAAACATCAGAAATTTGTTCTTTCATAGTTTTGGAGGCTAGACGTCTGAAATCAAGGAGTCTACAGGGCCATACTCTCTCTGAAGGCTCTAGGGGAGGATTCCTCCTTGCTTCCTCGTAGCTTCTGGTTGCTGGCAATCCTTGGCATTCTTTGCTTTGTGGGTGCTTCACTCCAATCTCTGCCTCCATTGTCTGAGTGTCTTGAGTGTGTGTGTGTGTGTGTGTGTGTTTCTCATAAGGATATCAGTTACATTGGATTAGGGTCTATCCTCATCCAGTGTTAGCTCATCTTAACTTGATTACATCTGTAAAGACCCTATTTCCAAATAAGTCCACATTCATAGGTTCTAGGGGTTAGATATCTTGATATCTTTTTGGGGGGTACAATTCAATCCACAACAATCAGTAACCAAAATTGTCTATGATAGTGTCATGAAATGGGTGGAACAGTCGGCAGGAAGGAAATGACCATCACATAAAATGCAAAACAAGGGAGAAAACACATCTTCAGTAGGGTTGATAATACAGTAACAGCTTATCATTTTCCCTATACCAGCCTTCTGGGAGCTTTACATGTGTTATTTAATTCTCACAAAGATCCTATGATATAGGTATTTTAGCCCATTTTACAGGTAAGGGAATTGAGGCATAAAGAGACAAATGTGGAATTGAGAACCAAAAGACCCATGAAAATAACTGGAAGGGGTGCTTTGCGTGGTGGTAGATCTCAGGTGAGGTCAGCATAGTGCATCCAGAGCAGAGATAGCTGCCTGGCCAAAGCAATTTGGGGAACCAGCAAAGCTGTCTTGACTGGAGGCTTCCCCACCTTTAGATTTTACTACATACTTGAGTCTGCTTGAAATTCCACAATAGAAACTTTACTCATTGAACCAAAGGTTTAGATCCCAGCTAGTCTGGAAGAGATGTTGCCCATTCTGACATCAACTGTTTGAATCTGTGTTCTAGAATTTAAAAGGATAGGTACATATCGCTCAAACCATAAAGGATGGCAGGTGACCTGCCAATTTTTTTTACCATTTCACCTACTAAAATTGTCTTGAAAGAGAGGTTTTTTTGGTGATTATAGATAAAGATATTTAAAAATATACATGTAATTGTAAATCCAGAGAGTAGATTTTCATGATTAAGATCACTGTTCTGGAACTGGACAGCTCACATTCAAATGCTAGCTCTGCTCTCTGAGCCTTGTGACCTGGGATAAGTTACTAAACCTTCTCTGTGCCTTAGTTTTCTCTTCTATGAAATAGGGATGACAATAACAGTATCTGCCTCATAGAGTTGTTTGGGAGGGTTAAATATGTTAATTTGTGCATTAACACAGTATCTAGCACATAGTAAGTGTATATAAGCACTTGTTTTTATTATTATCTATGCGTTATAAAGGAGGTAACTAATGTATGAAATAATGCTTTGGCCTTTATTATTGGACCCAGGGAGAAGACGCTAGAAAATGCACATTAGGTGGGGAGGTTGAGGGCTCATCATTTTGTCTGTAAATACTGCTAGATATGCGTCTAGTTTATCTGAAGCTTGATGTCATCATGATGCTCAGAGTTATCTGCCCTTCAGAAGGACTGTGCTTTGCTTCTTTTTATTTTTCATCAGCACATCACAGAATTTTATGCTGCCTAAAAAACAGAGTTCAAACTATTTTTCCGTTCTGTGTGACCAGGCTATGAGGCTGCATTTAGGGTTTCCGTTCCCTAGCATAGACCGGAGTAGGATAAGGATGAGTGTCCCTGAGCTTAGCAGCTGGTTATTGGTTGATGACAGGATCTCATGAGGATGTGAATCATTGATTAAAAAAGTTTTAGCCTGTGTTTCCCAGATGCGTTTGTATTTAAAAACTGATAATTTGTGGGGTCATTCCTCACCCTTTTTCCGCCATTTAGTGGAGATCCTGCCCTTGTTGAGGAGTTCCATATCACTGCCTGTAGTTGAAGAGTAAGTGACAGGGCAAGAACGTCAACAACTAAGTCAAATAAGTGCCCATTATTTGACTCTGAATTGTGATACAAGTTAGTGTATGGGATATGACATGAAAAGCATAGGCAATAAAGAAAAAATAAATTAGACTACATCAAAATTAAAAACTTTTGTGCATCAAAAGACTCTATTGACAGATTGAAAAGACAACCCACAGACTGAGAGAAAATATTTGCAAATCATATACCTGATAAGGGGTTCATCTCCAGAATGTATAAAGAACCCCTACAACTCAACAACAAGAAAACAAACAACCCCGGGAATTCTCTGGAGGTCCAGTGGTTAGGACTCTGCGCTTCTACTCCTGGGGGCCCGGGTTTGATCCCTGGTCAGGGAACTAAGATCCTGCAAGCCGTGTGGAGCAGCCAAAAAAAAAAAAAAAAAAGAAATCAAACAACAAAAGACTTGAATACTCCCCAAAGAAGATATACAAATGGCCAGAAAGCACACAAAAAGATAACTCAATTTCACTGATCATTAGGGGAATGCACATCAAAACCATAATGAGATACCACCTCACACCCATTAGGTTGGCTATTATCAAAAGAAAAAAGACACAGAAAATAACCAGTGTCAGTAAGGATGTGGAGAAAATGGAACCTTTGTACACTGCTGTTAGGAATGTAAAATGGTGCAGACATGATGGAAAACAGTATGAAGGTTCCTTAAAAAATTAAAAATAGAACTACCACGTAATTTAGCAATTCTACTTCTGAGTATATATAACCAGAGGAACTGAAAGCAAGACCTTGAATGGACATTTGTACACTTACGGAGATAGCAGCATTATGCACAATAGCCAGAAGGTGGGAACAACACAAATGTCCATTAACATTTGAATGAATAAAGTATGGTACTGTCGAATATTATTCCACCTTAAAAAGGAATGAAATTCTGACATATGCTACAACATGGGTTAACCCTGAAAACATTATGCTAAGTGAAATAAGCCAGTCCCCAAAAGACAAGTACTGTATGATTCCACTTATATCTGTTACCTAGAGTAGACAAATTCATAAAGATAGAAAGTAGACTCTTGATTGCCAGGGGCTAGGGGAGGAGGAATTGTGAGTTAGTATTTAATGGGTAAAAAGTTTAAGTTTTGAAAGATGAAAAATGTTCTGGAGATGGATGGTGGTGATGGTTGCACACCAGTATGACTGTAATTAATGCCACTGAATTGTATACCTAAAAATGGCGAAAATGGTGAATTTTATATGTGTTTTTTACCACAATTAAAACAAAAAAAGTGTGCAGGAAGGTTCTGGTTTCCTTAGTACCAGAAACCAATCCTCCTGATACAGAATTATCTTCCAATGAGCAAAATAATCTCATATCCAATGTGGGTTACAACACCTCAGCTCATGATGATGACTGTCTGGTCTCCTATTTTTGTTGCTGGCTGCCCCTCATCTCCGGGCTGTCCTCACAGGGGCTGGGAGATGGGCTGCTGTTGCTACACTCTGCTATCCCCACCATGGGCCGAAGTCCCCTCCTGAAATTCTCTGGGCAGGATTTTCACCTAACCCCTTGCTAACACCCCCATGCCCTGCCCCCTCCCTAGTCTACTGTGTCAGGCCCTCTCTAACTGGGCACTGCACTTCTTGCCGCTATGGCTACCTTTTTTGGGGGAGGATTTTAAAATTCTCAACGAAGTTTCTTTTCTTTTTCTGCCTTCGTTAAGGGAAGGGATGAGATGTGAGCGCTTTACGTGTGTTTAAGCCTCCAGGTGATCAGTATTTTCCTCAAAGCACTCCGTAACTAAGAGGAGAGACGAGCACCTCAAGGTGAAAGTGTTCTTCCATTGATAAGGTTTTATTTCTTCCCTGTCCTGGAGTGACTGGGAAGTAAATGGACAGCACAATTTTCCATGCAGAGGCTGTGGACAAGGAATTTAGCTAGCGTGTGTGTGTGTGTGTGTGTGTGTGTGTGTGTACACGTTTCATGGAGTTGGGAAAGGCAGAGAGCATTCAATAAACCTCATTTGTCTTTGATGTGCCATGACTCTCCCAGGTTTGCTTTACTTTAACCTTTTTTATTTTGATAAAACTTTGACTTGCAGAAAATTTTCTGAACTTTGAGAGTAAATTGGAGACATCATGCCCCTTTACTCTGAAATACCTCAGTGAGTACTTCTTGTGGCCAAGGACATTTTCTTACACTAGCGGAATTATCAAAATGAGGAACTTTAACACTGATATACTATTGTTGTCTAATTCACTATTCATATTCAGATTTCATAAATTGCTCAAAGTATCTCAAAATTGGAGTTATTATTCCGGGTCCAGGATCTAATCCAGTATCACACATTACATTTAATCGTTATGTCTCTTTAGTTGTCTCTAAGTTGGATCACTTCCTTATCCCTTCTTCATCTTTCTTCACCTTGATATTTTTGGAGACTACAGGTCAGTTACTTTGTAGAGTGTTCTTCAGTTTGGGTTTGTTTGATGTTTATGTTTCCTCATGATTATATTCAGGTTATGCATATTTAACAGAAGTACCATCATATCATATCAGGATGTCTCATTACTAACAATGAGTTTGATAACTTGGTATATACTGAGTAGTGATGGCCTTGATAACTTGGTTAAGGTTTTTTCACTCTAAACTTATTTACTCTTTTCTCTTTATTATTAATAAGAAATTTGTTGGGAGGTATTTTGAGATCATATAAATGACCTCAAACTATGACCTACTGTTTTTTGCATCATTGATACTTTTCTAACTCTATTATTCCTTCTATATTTATTAGTTGGCCTTCTTCTATGAGAAAGAGCCTTTTCTTTTTCCTCCTTTCCTTCCTTCCATCAGTATGTATTTCTGGAATTTTATTTTATTTAATAGATTATCATTCATTACTATCATTATTTATTTTGATGCTCGAATTGTCCCAGATCTGGCCAGTGGGAGCCCCTTGAAGTTGGCTTCTGTGTTCCTTTGACATGTCCACATTGTTCTTTGAGTACTTCCTTGCTTTCTGGCACAACAAAATATTCTAGGAGCATCTTCTACTTTTCCTGCCCCAGTCCTGGAAACAGACATTCCTTCAAGGAGCCCTTGGTTCCTTTTCAGTGGACAATAGTGCTTGGAAATCAAGATCTTGTTTCCAAACTTTCTTTCGAGTTTAGCCGTGAAATCAATCTACTCTGGACAGTGAGAAATCGTGAATTCTTGCTCTGCATGAAGAATTCTGACCATATCACTCTGGCGTTTCAGGGGTGTATATACAAATCTTCTAGAGGCCTGTTGGTCATGGGCTCCCTCAGACCTTCACCTCCTCCAACTCATTTCCTCTTTCCTAGGACAGACAGTTGCCCTAGGGCATCAGCACTAAAGTCTTGGTAGTCTCTGAGGCTTCCTGCTGATGTGGGATTCAAAGGCAGCAGAGTCAGTGTGGAATTAATGCAAAGAGGGTAGGAAAGAAAACCTCAAGGCACATGACAGAACCTCAAACTGTTGGGAAACAAAGCAGATAAGCTAATAGAGAATTGGGTGTTACTAGGAGAGCTTATTTTCATGCTTTGAAGTCACAATCTTTTTGGGTTTTTTTTGTGGTACGCGGGCCTCTCACAGTTGTGGGCTCTCCCGTTGTGGAGCACAGGCTCCGGAAGTGCAGGCTCAGCGGCCATGGCTCACGGGCCCAGCCGCTCCGCGGCATGTGGGATCTTCTCGGACGGGGGCACGGGCCCGTGTCCCCTGCATCGGCAGGTGGACTCTCAACCACTGCGCCACCAGGGAAGCCCTGAAGTCACAATCTTGAAAAGCAAATTTCTCTTGTGCAAAATATCTAATATTTCTTAAGGATTGACTGTGTGCTAGGCACTGTGAGGTAGGCATCCTATGTGAATTATCTCATTTAATCCCCACGGCAACACTCCATGGTGGATCTCTTGCATCCCAATGGAGACACAGAGCAATTAAGTAGAAAATGATGGAATTGGGATGTGTATCCAAGCAAACCAACTTCAGAAACTGACATGCTGCTGGATTCCAGTCTCATGCAGAGGGCTTGATGATGAAAAGGTGGGCACTGATCTCTTCGGCAGTGAGTGCAGGCATAAAATGAAATCAGTTCTGGTGAATCCCAGTAGCAAGCAGAAAACAGTGTTCCACGCTGTGTAAGATGAAGTCCCAGAGGGCATGCTTCTGAGTCCATCATTACTAAGTAACGTGGCCAGAGATTGTGAACAAGAACACGCACATTTTAATTTTTATTAAACATTTTTCTGATTACTATAGCAGAAATACATTCTTATTTTGGAAAAACTAGAAACTATGAAAAAGTAAAAAGAAAAAAAGATTTCCTGTAAGCTCATTGCTAAGAAATAAGTATTAACATCTTAATATATTTTCCATGTTTTTACTTGTTGAGATCACAGTACATAAAAAATTATACAGTGTATAGAAAAATGGCTTGCTTTTTTCACTAAATCCTATCATATAAGCACATTTTCATGTTAAAAGCTCTTCATAAACATCATTTTTAATGGCTGCATGATATTTTATTTTATGAATGTAATATTTTCTTAACTGTGCCCTTAATATTTGGTAGTTAGATTGTTGCCATTTCCTAATTATTAAAACAAAAAGAACACAAAAACCCTTGTGATGAATACCTTTGTGCATGTACTTTGGTCTGTGTTTCAGATTATTTTCTTAAAGTAGAGTCTTAGAAATAATCTCACTGTATTAAAGTATGGTTATGCTATTTTTTAAAGGTTTTTTTAAAAAATTAATTTATTTTGGGCTGCGTTGGGTCTTCGTTGCTGCACACGGGCTTTCTCTAGATGTGGCGAGCGCGGGCTACTCTTCATTGCAGTGCAGTGGCTTCTCTCGTTGTGGAGCACTGGGCTCTAGGCGCGCGGGCTTCAGTAGTTGTGGTGCACGGTCTCAGTAGTTGTGACAGGCTCTAAAGTGCACGCTCAGTAGTTGTGGTGCATGGGCTTAGTTGCTCTGCGGCATGTGGGATCTTCCTGGACCAGGGCTCGAACCCGTGTCCCCTGCGTTGGCAGGTGGATTCTTAATCACTGCGCCTCCAGGGAAGCCATGATTATGCTATTTTTATCATTTAAAAATATTTTAATAATTCTAAATTGTTTTAGTTATTTTTAATAAGTAATACAAATATGTATAACATAGAAATTCAAAAGGTTATACAAATCATGTCAGGTCAAGTCTCCACCCCACTCTGTCTCCCAGCCACCCAGAGTCCAGTCTTGGTTTCCTGCTTTTCCTTTTGGAAAAGGCACAAACCTATAGCAAATAAAAGTTCAAAACCCACCCACATTGAATCATGGTTTATGAAACACTGTTTTGGGTACCTATGGGAAGAATCAGGTATATTTTTCAGGAATGGCAGAGATGCAAAATCCAACTAATATGAGCACAGAAAAGAAATGTATTAGCTCATGTAACTTGGAAATCTAAGAGAGTATAGCTGACTTTAGGTACAGCTGGATCCAAGGGTTCAAATGCTATTATCGAGACTGTTCTTCACTTCTTGGCTGTTGGCTACCTTCGTTGACTTCATGCTTAGAAAGACGTGCTCCACATTGAGGCAAAAATGGCCACCAGCTGTTCTAGGTGTACATCATCCTTTACTGTTCTTGAACTAAGAAGAGATACCCTTTCCCGCTTCGTATCAAAGTAATTTGTGCAAAATAACTACGACCCTGCTATGTTATAGGTCCAACTGTTTTCCGATCACTTTGCCCAGGAAATGGGGGCATTTTGATTTTGGTTTGACTTGCGATTGCCTCTGCAGTGGGGAGGCCGAGCAGTGAACAAGCAATAGATGACACTGAGGTGGTGGAAGCAGGAATTTCAAGGAGCTTCCTGGTATTAGATCAAACCTTCACCCTGTGTCTTGATGGAAGTAAATATTTTCTCTTCAAGTTACACAAAGAGACACTATGCTCCTTTGAATTATCTCAATAGCCTCTGAAATTTTAATATTTTTTATCTTCTCTCAGCCTGGTCATGGGAGGCCAGCATCCTTATAGATATGCTTGAATATTATTTAAAAGCCCGTTAAATTAAATATACAAACCCTGGGCAGCATGGGATTGCCATGAATTTGACTATTATCTGTAACGTGTCAAGAAATACTTCGTGATGTTTTCCTCAACAATGAAAAAGAAAATAAATTGAAATTAATTCTTTTAGTTGACTAACTTCATGGCAACATGCATATACTTTGGATGTTGGGAAAACAAGCATCCGTGGAGGAAGAAATTGAATAGAAAGACTTGGAAGAGAAGAACTCACAAATACGAGTGAGAGATGTTTTGACAGTAACGCGAGTATCAGGGGCTGAATTGGCCCTTAAATTGTGTTCAAGTGTTGTGTGTTTCTCTGAGGTTTATTAAGACCCTTGAGAGGAGACTAACAAATTTCAACACAGAGAAATAAAGATGCTCATTTAGGACTATAACATGTCTCCCCTGAGTTTTTTTTAAATGTTATTTTTGACACACTTTTTTGGCATTTTGACACGCTGCTGTTAGAAATCCAGTCACAGCACAGTTACTTCCATTAGACAAAAACAGCAGCATTTTTTTCTTTTTTCTCTAGGCAAAAAAGAGTTTGAAGTGAAATTTGAATTGACTTTCAAGAACTCTTCAGTGAAGGGCAAGAGTTGAGGAAATAAGATTAAGATGATATTTGTTTGACAGGATGGGGCTAGACCCTCACCTCCTTCTCCAGGAACCCAGTCTCTCCCAGCTGAGTAGCTGTGGGGGACAAGATCCCCATAGCAGCACATCCTTGACCTTGTCCTCAGGCATTTTGGAAAGCAGGAGACCTCACACAGGTACTATGCAGTTGCCAGAAGCTAGAGGGAGTTTGGCTTTTTGCCAGAGAAGAAACTTTGAGTGTAACATCTCAAGGTTGCTGCCCAGACAACTGTAATCTAAAGTTTTTGACAAGAGTTTAGACAGACATTGAGGAAATTTGGGACGTGGAGAAGCTATTTCTCCAGTGTTTCAGGAACATCTAAACTAATTCTCACTTTACTCCTCAGTTTCTTCTATTCCTGCCTTTCTCTTTCCTCTTCGATTAGCCCTCATCTGTGTGACTAACAGGGTAGAAGGTGCTGAGTTACCAAGATGTACACAGCAGGTATCCAGCCCTGGTGAATTGGAATTACACAGGCCTTTGAGCTCATTTCTACCTCCTGCATTGTTAGACACACAGAAGTGTCCTTAACTTTCTTGAGCTTCCATTTCCCAGTTTATAACATGGGGATAATTATATTTAACTCATGGAGTCATTGTGAGGTAGAATGCACCTGACACAATGTTTAGAAGGAAGTAGGTGTTCAATCAAGGTTGGTTCCTGTTTCCTCTTCTTCCTTTATTGGGGGAAATGAGGCGTAAATATATGAAAAAGTGATTAGCATTAATGGAATATTTACAGACACAGAAACTTCTAACCCTGTTCATCAAGCAAGCTGTGACTATGGAAGACTGAAAAAATATTTTCTATGGTGATACACACCCTGTTTTACTCAGTAGTGTAAATAGTCCTTTAGAAATGCTACAAGTGTATAGCTGATTCACTTTGTTATAAAACAGAAACTAACACACTATTGTAAAGCAATTAGACTCCAATAAAGATGTTTAAAAAAAAAAGAAATGCATACAAGGGGCTTCCCTGGTGGCGCAGTGGTTAAGAATCCGCCTGCCAGTGCAGGGGACACGGGTTCGAGCCCTGGTCTGGGAAGATCCCACACGCCGTGCGCCACAACTACTGAGCCTGCGCTCTAGAGCCTGCAGGGCACAACTGCCGAAGCCCGTGTGCTAAAACTGCTGAAGCCCTTGCACCTAGAGCCCGTGCTCCGCAACAGGAGAAGCCACTGCAATGAGAAGCCCACGCACTGCAACAAAGAGTAGCCCCCGCACACCGCAACTAGAGAAAGCCCGCGCACAGCAACGAAGACTCAATGCAGCCAAAAATAAATAAATAAATTTATTTAAAAAAAAAGAAATGCATACAAGCTGATAAAAGAGAAAATACAAGTTAGAATAAGTTGCCTGAATTAAATGAAGAAGAATGGTCTGAGTAGTATAGCAGGTTATGCAGTTAGACTTCTGGGCTCAAATCCTGGCTTTGCTTCCTGCTTCTTGATGAGCTGTTTAACCTTCTGTGCCTCATTCTTCTGGTCTGTATATGGGGATGATCATAGGGTATGACAAGAGGATTAACTGAAGTAATGATGATAAAGCATGTAGACAGGGCTGGTATGGTACACGGACACAATGTTAGCTATTATTAACAGTGCAAAGTGCAGATGTGAGCAGAGTTGGCTGCTTTCATGTTTGTGAGGGAACAAGGACAAGGAAACAGTTTTAAACAAAATTCAGGATATCTTTCCATACAAGCATAGATTGTTCCAAAAGGTGTTAGAGCATTTGGGAGGTTGCTGTTTGGAAGGGATTTAACCAATGGCTAACATCCCTGCTTCCCCCTCACGCCGTAGATCAGTGCTAGATCTGTGCATGAGAGCATTACTCAAACTGTCTCTTTACACAGCAGTTTAACCTTCCTTGTCACTGCTTCCGGTGGGGGATCAAGAACATCGAAATTGTGGAGGTGGCACCATAAATCATGGTCACTTTGACATGGCCAGCAAAGCAGCTGGAAAGAGTCTCAGCACAATGTCAGCTCAAAGTTGAAATGCAAAGCTTTAACATATTCATTTTCTCTCTGTTTTTATTGTCATCCTGATTTTTCCTTCTTTCCCCTTGACTCAGATGAGTGAATAGGAGATTGATCTTGGCAGCATGGCGGGTTAATTCACCATGCATGGTTTTGCTTGCTTTCTTTTTCCTCCAAATGTGAACATTGTAATTTAAGAAGGAAATAATTGAGCAAAACCTAACTTGAGGTAGTGAGAGAACTGTTTTCACCCAAGAAATCTTGTTTCAGCCTCTCATTTTCTAAACACAAATTCTCTTCAGCTGTATTCTTAGGAGCTAGCAGCATACCTGGAACATAGCAGGCACTTATTGAATATTTGTGAAATGAATGGATGGCACTTCTGGCCTTCCAGCTCTCTCATGCTTGCTTTTGTTTCTCCTGTCCTTTACCAGGATCTTCTCAACTGACCCCTCAAAGTGTCTCCCAGGTATTGACTGGTTAAGCACTGTGGAAGAGTTGCTTTCTTGGTTTAGCTCTTTTCCTACCCAACTTGGACCCCAAGGCCTATAACTAACTACATACTTGCCCTTATGAGGACTTACAATCTTGACCCGTCTCCATTCAGTCATCTGTTTTGTTGGCTCCTAATACTGGGCAGTTGGATTTTATGAGAGCTATAAATCTCTCCCTAGAAAAATGCACCGACACACAAAGCACACAAAGTTTGGCACATGATTTTTGGGGACCTTTTGGGAGCACATTTATGGATCCAAGATAAAGACTGCCTTTTGTAATTGCCTGTTTAATTGTCAATAGCCCCTGCTGGGCTCTCCTCTCCTGAGCTGCTCTCAGAGAGTGTGTGGTCCCCAGAGCTCTTGTCTTGCCCTGCAGGAGGAAGCTTAGCGGCAAAGGCCTGGCACCTGTCAGAGGAGAGCTGAAGAGCACCCAGTCTTCCTAGGGTGCAGAGGGTGGTTTAATTCAGTGGCTCCACATTAGAAGGTCTACTTGCCTATGGTGTGCACTATGTTCTATAATACCAATCTTATTTGAGACAAAGGGACATTTTAATCTCCTATTTGCTTTACTCTTTTGTTGTATTTCGTAATTGGTTCAGAACTCCAGGCTTGGAAGAAGTGTATGTTTAGGTTGGGGGATGGGCGGGGGGGACATAGGGCTTTCAAGTGCTAATATTACCGCACACTGAATTCATCATGTTCTCATCCTTTTTCTCCAGAATTTGTCTCTCCTCTGCTTCCTTTTACCTTTCTCAATGCCAGACCTCTTTTTTTTCTCCCAGTGGTCTTTCTAGAACTTAGCTACCTGCATTTTCTGAAAACACTCTTAACCTGTGTTAATGGAAAAATAGAGAGATTTTATCCAGTTTTCCCACTCTGTCTCAAGAGTACAAAGGGACACATGGATTTTTTTTTAAAATATCTTCATTGGAGTATAATTGCTTCACAATGGTGTGTTAATTTCTGCTTTATAACAAAGTGAATCAACTGTACATATACATACATCCCCATATCCCCTCCCTCTCACATCTCCCTCCCACCCTCCCTATCCCACCCCTCTAGGTGGTCACAAAGCACCGAGCTGACCTCCCTGTGCTATGCGGCTGCTTCCCACTAGCTATTGGATTGTTTTTAATGCTTTGACGCGGCTTGTGGGATCTTAGTTCCCCAACCAGGGATCGAACCCTGTGTCCCCTGCAGTGGAAGCATGGAGTCCTAACCGCTGGAACGCAAGGGAATTCCCCTTTTTAATGCTATGGAGGAAGGAAAAGAAAGAGTTTTCAGTCATGGCTGTGACCTGTAATTAACTGAGCAAAATTTCTCTAGGTACTGGGGGTGGTCCAAAGGAAGTAGAAAACAGATCTTGCTGTCATGAAGTTTACATTTAAGTAGGAGGACTGTGTAAACAAAAGATATATAAAATCACACATAATACTAAAATATCAGGAAGGATTTAAATTTAAATGTGAGTGCTGGCATGATTGGTTGGGATGGGAAGGCTGAACATGTGTTAGCTCCCAGCACCTATTAACCATTATTATTACTTATGGAGGAGATCAGTGTATTATTGCAGTAGGTCAGGGGACCGGACTTTCTCTTGTCTCTTATGTCCAAATAAATTCCATTTTACCCCAGTACCTCTTAGTCTGAGCTCTGTTCTGCTTCTGTGCAGTTTTAGATACCTCGGTTGGCTTACTGTATAGATACGGACCTTGCATCTGTTTTGTTTTATTCTTGACCGAACTCTATATACAGCCTGACCGAATTCTAGCAAGTTGTCCATAAACAGCAAGAAATATCACGTTCTGTTTTTCCTTTAAATTAATATAAATCAGTTGCCGAGCCCCTGTTCCACAGGACTGTCTGGAAATTCAGTATCAGCCATTACTAACACTCTCTAAGGGCTCCCAGCCTTGGATTGTGCAAGGGATTTGGGACTTAGAGCCTGAGCATCAGGGAAGACCATCTGGTCATTGGCCACCAGTCAGCTCCTCTGATCCCAGAAGCTCTTAGATTGGGAGTCCCTGTTACTTGAATGTGGTGCTTAGAGCAGAGGAATCCTGGAGGAGGCTTAGGGACCCCTGGGCTTACGTCTGTTCTCCCTCTGTGTCCCACAGAGAGACCACTTCTGGGCCTCATCACCTTCCTGGGTCTGGGCTACCTGCAGGGCCCACTCACCTCTCTCTCCATTCCCCCAAATAAATTTCTCTGTATTCTAGGCTGAATTGTGGTCCCCCCACCCCAATTCATATGTTGAAGTCCTAACTTCCAACATGTGAGAATGTGCCCGTATTTAGAAAGAGGGCCTTTAAAGAGGTGGTTAAGTTAAAACAATAATTCACCATGACTAATGTCCTTATATGAAGAGATTAGGACCCAGACACACACAGAGGGAAAACAATGTGAAGACACAGGGAAGAGAAGGCTTCCACCTGATCTCAGGTGGGCTTGGCTTACAGCGGCTTGAAGCAGGATTTCAGTTCCTGGCCAGAGATTGAAGTCAGGCCACGGCAGTGAGAGCGCTGAATCCTAGCCACTAGACCAGTGGCCATTGTCAAGTCCCTGGCCTGTCAGCTGTGTAGAATTGAATTTCCACATAGAGACAGAAAGTAGTGAAACAAGTAAAGTGTTTATCAGGAGGAAAAGGGTACGTGTGGATAGATTCTCAAGAGAGAGAGTTGCGCCCTCATGGTAGCTTGAATCACTTTTATGGGGCATTTCTTCTGGGTTTTCTTTGGCCAGTCACCTTGCTTTGCCTGGTTCTGAGTCTGTATTTGGTATATCTAGGGTCCTCCCCTGTGTGCACATGCATCTCTTAGCCAAGATGGATTCTAGCGAAGAGGCCTATGGGTAGGTTGGCATCACTTACTATGAGGTGACACCCCCTCCCTTTTGACCTCCGAGGAGGCTTTCTGTGCATGTGTAGTCGGGAAGGTCTCTTTGACTTCGAGAATGAGTAATACGTGATCTTATATCTCTTATCTGGGCAGGGCTTGGCTTCTCCTCTCTCTTGCTATTTTGGAGTATCTGTCCCGAGGGGACGGACTCTGGCTGTTCAGCTGCCTCACACCTACACACCACTGAGAGAGGCCTCAGAAAAACCAATCCTGCACCCTGCCTGCCCACACCTTGAATTCAGATTTCAAGCCTCCAGAATTGTGAGAAAATAAATTTGTTTTTTAAGCTTCTCCCTGTATGTGGTCCTTTGTTAAGGCAGCTCTAGCTGACTAATATACTTTGTATCCTTTTTTAAAAAAAAAAATCTGCTCAGGGTTTTGCACAGGAGGAAGAGTCCTTGGCTTGTGATTTGTCTTTCAAATTTCTGTGGCAAGAAAATAGTAAGGCCGTTGCTATTTGGAAGGGATGGTAGAGTGGAGGAGGAGAGGAAAAGGCAGTGGGAACCCAGGGGAATTGGTGATTATCATTCTAAGTTATCATTCTACTGTCTGCTTTTTTCCCCCCCGCCATTGTTTTTTCACTCCTGCCTGTTTTTTCTGCTTATGATCACACAGGTTTCTTGCCTTATCTACTCCTCCACCTGATCTTCATTAAGCAACTGTGTGTGTGGTGCAAAGCTTTAGATTCCTTGAACTGAATCATATAACAAGGACTGGAAGAGCTGGGGCAGTGACATACTAGACCCCAAAATGACTTCTGACCATACTTGTGTCCCAGAAGGCGAGTGGGGTTTTCGAGGGTTTGTCCCGAGCATGGTTAGTCCCAGGTTATTTCGTAGAAACACCCTCAATATTTATTGAGGCTCTGGCCAAGCCGTTAGCCAAGAGAGCCAAGTGATTGTCGAGCCCACTTTCCACGTTCCTATTAAAAGTCAATTGGAAAAGACAGGATTTCCAAGCAGTTTATAGTCCACTTTATTTTCCTTCCTTTCTACCACCCCATGATTTTGGTAACTCTGTTACTCTGATTGGGAAAAGTTGTTGTCTAATGATATTAAAATGTACAGGCACTGATAAACTGTGACCAGTTCTTGGCTTTTTGCAAGACTGGGACTATTAAGATGTCATTAAATATTTTATCTCCTTTCCTTCATGCTACGACTTTAATGCTGTGTTCAAAGATCATTACTCAGTAATGCTGACAAGCCTCCTCTCCTTTCTGTATAAGAGCATGTAATATCATTATTACTCTCTGCTGCCTCCTTTTTTCCATGATATTTCTGTCCCTTACTCCCTCCCCCTGGAAAAAGGTTTTATTGAGGGCAAATTATTTTAGGTAGGATATATGTATTATAGGAAGTTATAATTTAAAACAATCTAGACTTTCCACTATTTTTCATGGAAATTGGTAGGGTTTGTCTTAGAGCAAAATGTGTTTTTACAGCCTTGTGTGTTCTGGTTAATGTAAAAGGCTTATTGACTGTGGGGGCTGGTATGCCGAGGTTGTGTACATATACAGCTTTCAAAGAGTGGGTCTGCAGGGTGGTTGTGTGTTTATGTATAAGAAGGGAGAGTTGGGGAGCATGCTGCAGAAAAGAGACAAAAAGGCAGGTAGTAAAACTGTAAGAGACAAGGGGTAAGAAGGAAAACTGTGCGGAGTTGTGAGTAACTGGATGGTGTCTCCATGTTTCCCTACCTAGTGATTATTCTTAAGAATGAGAAACATCCATGTGCTACTTTAGGGAGGCTTAGGCATTGCCTTGGTAAAGGTTAAGAAGATGAAAAAAACGAATTCAGGTGCCGTTGAGGTCCTGATACAGTCTCCTTAGGAGGCATCTCGAGAGGGAATGCTCTCAGGACTTGACATCCAGCAAGGCTGCTCTTGAACAGTTGGCTGTCACTGTCACAACTGCTGGTCCTTCTGTCATTGCTTTGGTCACGGGGAAGCTTGGTCACACTCTGGACTCATCTCTTTCAACCAGACTGGGTCCCAATGTTGTGCACGTCTGCCCTCTGAGCTTACCTCTGACTTTTACTAGCTTCCTGTCCACAGTTACCTTTGTCCTGATTCCCTCATCTGTTTCATTCTTCTGTAATGTATATTCTTCTGTAAGTTGCCTGAAATCCTTTGTGGATTGAGGTGAGGGTAAATACAAGCAAAGGAAGAAGATGAATTATAGAGTTTCCACAGCCCCTGACAGTTCTGTATAATAGGATATTGGGAGTTTGGCCATGATGAGGAACTTCTCTTTCCAAAGTATTTTGTGTTTTGCATTTATTAGACACTTGTCGGTATTTCTGGACACTAAACTTGAGCCACATGTTCTGAGGTAGGGTCTGACACGATGACAGCAGGACAGAATTTTTGCAATAGGTCTGCTAAACAGAGGGTGAATGGGCGTAATATTTGTAGATTAAATAATATATAAAGAGCAAAGGAGAAAGCAGGGAAGAGAAACAACATAAATTTCTACAGTTGGAAAAGAGTTTAAGTTTTGTTTGATCAGTTACAGATAAAGTAATTTTTTAATTCCTAACATTAAACTGCTACTTAAATTTTTTTTTTTACCAAGACTGAAACATGTCTTTTGTATTGGAATAATTTAGTAATTTCTAAAAAAAAAAATAAAGACTATCATATTTTCTTCCTTTTAGTGTGCATTTTGAGATGTGTTTTATATCTATTCCAAAACAATCAGATCTGAAATCTGAAATCCCATGTTTTTTCTCATTCTCCTTTTAAGAACATATTTCTCCATGACCAATGCAGTATCCCCCGGATGATATCAATTTGATTTTAACTTCATACCAGGACAAAGAGGTAGGTTTTGGCTCACTGTTGGTGACTTGGCATTTCAGCTCTAATTCTGAATTTTATGGAGCACCATTTTTTTTTTCCTTAACATAGAGCAGAGGTAGGGAAGCGCCTTTCACCACTCTCCCATACACCCAGGAGACTCACTGCTGTCAGGCTGCATTCCAACGTACTGTCTCATGGCCTCTCCTGAGATTTCTGGAGTTAATGAAGTAAATCAAAATCTCTGAGCAAAATGACTTCAGTCTCTGGAGGTAGAGTATGCCATGTGGGATGATGCCCAGATAAGAAACCATGATTACATGTCCCAGCGGTAGAAATATTTGCTCAGGGTCTGAGCTGGGGCGGGTGTGAAAACCTTAATCCTGAAATGTAAGAGGCTTTGTGTGCACTTTGTTGAAATGCACTTCTCCAGCCTAAATAATGTTTTAGGCAGCATATTGGCAATACAAAACATCTGAATAAAAGCAATGATGGTATTACTCACAATATACCCCATCCCTTAATCTTTAGGGATGTGTGTGCATGAAGTGCATGCTAAAACACACTAAATCTAATCACCTCCGGAGATTGAGAGGCGTGTACTCATATAAATGTCAAGTCGGGACATAATTTAGCTGATCTCTGGGGTTTATCGTTATTGCCAGACTCCCTCTTTATTTGATCTGGGGAAGCAAATGAAATGTGTCTCTTTGGTTCTAAACCAGGTAAGAGCAGGAGATTAGGATCTGTGAGTTTCTCATTTGGATATGATAATCATGCAGCCAGCCTTGATTTAAGGAGGGTGCAAGGTCCACTTTTTTTTTTTTTAACCTGTGCACTTGGGAACAATAGAAAGGAACTAAGGTCAAATGATCTTGGCCTAACCGTTATCTACTAGTTGGTGGTTGTCTACTTGACGACATTCCTGGATGTATTAAAGGTAGTGAAGCAGAGTTTAATTTAAAAAAAAATTGTACTCAAATATTAGAGGGGAAAACCCTTTGTGTACACCTGGCCCTGGTCATTATTCTCTGCCACTTGAGAGCTGAACACCTGATTTACTGTGTTTGAGATGCTTAGGTAAGGAGATCTTATGCAGAAACACAGTGGCCTCTGGTGAAGAAGATAGTTATTCGACCACATGTCAGGAAAATCAGGGCTCCGTTATGCCCGCTTATTGGGCTGGGAGAGTGCATCTTGAAGGAGAGTCTAAGACATCATTGTCAACTGGCATCGTTTGCCCTGCAGGTGACATTTGGCAACGTCTAGAGACACTTTTGTGGGGATGGGTGTTACTGGCATCTAGTGAGCAGAGGCCAGGGGGGCTGCTACATGCTACAATGCCAAGGACAGTCCCCCATATCAGTAAATTGTCTGGCGTAAAATATCCATAGTGCTGAGGTTGAGAAACTTTGGTCTCGTGGAACATTTATATTCCCTTTCCTTACGTATAGCTTTTACTGAACGAAATGAATGAATTAAAAAAAAAAGAGAGAGAGAGGTTTGTCCCATCTTTCTAAATGCAAGTTCTGTGATAACTGGGTTATTAGTATTCTAGATGCATAAAATTTCAGCTGTGCACTCTTTCCATTGTATCACTAAGCAGCAAAGCAAAAATATTATCCTGAAATTGCAGAGCATACACATATTTCTAATGGTGTGAAAGAAGGAAAAAAAAAAAAAAGCTTACAGAGGTCCTGTTCATAGTATGAAATAGACATCCAAAATCTCAATTTGCCGCATCCTTAATCCTATGCCCTTTAAAATACATTTTTAGGTGGGTATCGTTACAATAAGCTGTTCCAATCATGTCAATATTCATCAGGATATATTTTAACTTCCACTGTGTGTAGACCCAGAAGGGAACATTTTTAGTATGATGGGATATTGCATAAAGCAGTTGATGCCTTGAAAATGGATCATTTCATAAACTGGTGCTGTAAATATTTTTGTTCAGTACACCAAGTTTCGGTTGGCGGGTTCCTCCACTCCTCTGCCTGTGTTGAGGCCACACATTTCTTCTTCAGGCTCGGCCTCTGCAGAAACGGCTTGCTGCATAATCTTCTGTTGCTTGGCAAAGACTTAAAATAACCACCAACTCCTTCTAGTCCTAGTTATAGGGAAATTAGTTCCCTTCATAGGTTCCTGTCTGGAATAACTGACTTCTAAAATGGAATAGCTTTTTTCCTTTTTCATTTATATTGATACTGCCTTTTGGTTTTTTTTTGTTGTTGTTGTTCTTTTTTTGTGTGTGTGTGTGGTACGCGGGCCTGTCACTGTTGTGGCCTCTCCTGCTGCGGAGCACAGGCTCCGGATGCGCAGGCTCAGCGGCCATGG